>NC_057811.1:415407938-415707938 GCF_018294505.1 Triticum aestivum
GCCCCGCCCCGCCGGAGCGCCTTGCCGGAGGTACACCGCCGCCC
Organism: Triticum aestivum; assembly: GCF_018294505.1. Classification (NCBI taxonomy): domain Eukaryota; kingdom Viridiplantae; phylum Streptophyta; class Magnoliopsida; order Poales; family Poaceae; genus Triticum; species Triticum aestivum. The sequence continues at coordinate 415,407,983 of NC_057811.1, forward strand.
GCCGCCCGGTCCGGTCTTTTAAAAAAAATCCGGTTTGGTTTTTTTGTAAACCCTAGGTTTTTTTAGATCGGATTTGTTTTGTTTCGGTTTTCTTATTTAGCGAGCGTTCGTTCGTTCATTTTAACGAACGCGTACTTCGTTTAGTTACAGTTAACGAACGTCCGTTCGTTAAACTGTTCGTCAGTTTTCTTTTTCTCGGATTTTCTCCGATTATTCCAGATCGCGATTTCCGATTTGTTTTTCGTTTTTGTTTTTCTTTTCGCTCGTTTATCGGAATCAGGCGATTCAAGCGCCTAGATTTTCGTCGCGAAGCCCTCTTTCCGTTTAACCAACTCAAACAAGTTTTTGCTTCAGTAAAATTTGACTTAGGTGCATATTAGTAAACGAAGCTTGTTTCTTTCGCCGTTTGATTTTGTTGCTTCATTTTATTTGATTCTTTTTGCAAACCGGAGTTCTTAAGTTGAAATTTCTTGTTAAATCTCTTATTTGAGTTTTACCTGTGCATTAGATGAGTACTTATTGTATGCTTGTTTGTTTGCGATAGAGTACCCGGAGTGCGCCGCTTGCTACTTCGAATCGCTAGGTTTCCCGGATCATCAGCAAGGCATGTAACACTTTGATCATACCTCTTTTACTACCCAGTTTTATTGCATTAGACCAACCCTCAAACATTGCATGATTAGGATCTAATTAAATTGTGGGTTCTGGGAAGTAGATGAGGTAGTACCTATTGCCCTGTTTATTATCAAACCCTTGGGAGTTACTTCTACGTTTGCTTATATTGTTATGCTATGCTAGTAGACGTGGATTGGGTTTGAGTGTTACCATGACAGATGTGAGATTGTTAATTAATGGTTAAACTTAAGGTGGCAACTAAAACACACATCTGGGTGGATTGAGGTACCTGGGTATTCCAGGATTGCCTGTTTTTCTTTTGGACCGCCACCCAGGCTCAAAGGGATCATGAGATTATTCATGCTAGAAACTTCCGTGTGCAGCCAGAAGCTATTATGGGCTCTAGCATAGTTGAGTAGGTTGTGTGAGCTCTTGAAGAGGTAGACTAGCAGATGTAGGGGATTTAGGTGGTACTGTCTACCCGGAGTAGAGAGTTAACGCTTCTGAAAGACTGTGTCTCGGTCATCCGTTTCTCAAACACCATGAAGTGCGAGAATCCCAATGGACGAGATCGAGTCTTGTGGGGAAAAGTGCGCAAACCTCTGCAGAGTGTACAATCTAATCATGGTTAGCCGTGTCCCCGATTATGGATAACTTGAGTATCTAGTATCTGGATTTTCATGTGAATCTCATCATGTTACTTTAATTAATTTTGTTGGGTTTTGATGATGATACTTAATTGGGATTGAGAATGCTGTCAACCATTCTCAATGTTTAACAACCACCATGATAGTTAAATAAAATTTATTCCTTTGCAGTAGGGAAAAATTGGCTTTTCGCAAAACTGTAACCATAGAGCCTTCTACCAGCCATATATGCATGTAGTATAGCATTATTCTGTTCATTACTCTCTATGTGTTACATTGCCAGCATATTCCATGTGCTGACCCGTTTTCAGGCTGCAACGTTTCATGTTGCAGACTTTTCAGACGACGAGTAAGGTGCCTTAGGTCGTGGTTCTATACTCAGTGATGCCGTTGGAGTTGATGGACTCACTTATCTTCCAAGCCTTCCGTTGTTATCGTTATTAGATGGTCTTAAGCCATATTTATTGTAATAAGTTCTCTTTTGGAGACATTCGATGTAATAAGTGTGTGATTGCTACTCTATTATAAATCCTTCGAGTACTGTGCGTGTCAGCATTACTGATCCAGGGATGACACTGATGCACAGAGACTTGACCGTCTGAGGTCTGGTCGCTACAGACTCCCTGCGAGAAAGCAACCCCAGAGCCAACATATCCATCACATATCTCAAGTATCCATTTCTAGTTGTATAAGATCAGGATACAAGTCTGAACGTCCATTACCGTGGCCACGGTATTCAAATATATATCTTCCCTGCAGGGGTGCACTGATGACCCACAAGTATAGGGGATCTATCTTAGTCCTTTCTATAAGTAAGAGTGTCAAACCCAACGAGGAGCAGAAGGAAATGATAAGCGGTTTTCAGCAAGGTATTCTCTGCAAGCACTGAAATTATAGGTAACAGATAGTTTTGTGATAAGATAATTTGTAACGGGTAACAAGTAATGAAAGTAAATAAGGTGCAGCAAGGTGGCCCAATCCTTTTTGTAGCAAAGGACAAGCCTGGACAAACTCTTATATAGAGAAAAGCGCTCCCGAGGACACATGGGAATTATCGTCAAGCTAGTTTTCATCACGTTCATATGATTCGCGTTCGGTACTTTGATAATTTGATATGTGGGTGGACCGGTGCTTGGGTGCTGTCCTTACTTGGACAAACATCCCACTTATGATTAACCCCTATTGCAAGCATCCGCAACTACAAAAGAAGTATTAAGGTAAACCTAACCATAGCATGAAACATATGGATCCAAATCAGCCCCTTACGAAGCAACGCATAAACTAGGGTTTAAGCTTCTGTCACTCTAGCAACCCATCATCTACTTATTACTTGCCAATGCCTTCCTCTAGGCCCAAAAAATGGTAAAGTGTCATGTAGTCGACGTTCACATAACACCACTAGAGGAGAGACAACATACATCTCATCAAAATATCGAACGAATACCAAATTCACATGACTACTAATAACAAGACTTCTCCCATGTCTTTAGGAATAAGCGTAACTACTCACAAAGCATATTCATGTTCATAATCAGAGGGGTATTAATATGCATGATGGATCTGAACATATGATCTTCCACCAAGTAAACCAACTAGCATCAACTACAAGGAGTAATCAACACTACTAGCAACCTACAGGTACCAATCTCAGACTTAGAGGCAAGGATTGGATACAAGAGATGAACTAGGGTTTTAGAGGAGATGGTGCTGGTGAAGATGTTGATGGAGATTGGCCCCCTCCCGATGAGAGGAGCGTTCGTGATGACGATGGCGATGATTTCCCCCTCCTGGAGGGAAGTGTCCCCGGCAGAACAGCTCCGCCAGAGCCCTAGATTGGTTCCACCAAGGTTCCGCCTCGTGGCGCCGAAGTCTCGTCCTGAAAGCTTGCTTATGATTTTTTCTCGGACGAAAGACTTCATATAGCAGAAGATGGGCGCTGGAGGGCCACCAGGGGGCCCACGAGGTAGGGGGCGTGCCCAGGGGGTAGGGCGCGCCCCCCACCCTCGTGGCCAGGGTGTGGGCCCCCTCTGGTATTTTCTTCACTCAGTATTTTTATTATTTCCAAAAATAACTTCCGTGGAGTTTCAGGACTTTTGGAGTTGTGCAGAATAGGTCTCTAATATTTGCTCCTTTTCTAGCCCAGAATTCCAGCTGCCGGCATTCTCCCTCTTTATTTAAACCTTGTAAAATAAGAGAGAATAGGCATAAGTATTGTGACATAATGTGTAATAACAGCCCATAATGCAATAAATATCAACATAAAAGCATGATGCAAAATGGACGTATCAACTCCCCCAAGCTTAGACCTCGCTTGTCCTCAAGCGGAAGCCGATAACGATAAATATGTCCACATGTTTAGAGATAGAGGTGTCGATAAAATAAAATACGGACATGAGGGCATCATGATCATTCTTATAACAGCAACATATATGGATATTGTCATATTATTTCTTATGATAAAGTAACAATCTATCCACAATGTCAAGTGTGAGTCAAAAACTTCATTGAGAACTAACAAACTATAATCTCAGTCATTGAAGCAATTGCCATTTATCATAACATCAGAAAGAGTCAATATAAGAGCTTTTCAGCAAGTCCACATACTCAATTATCATTTAGTCTTTCACAATACTTGTGGTTACGGAGTTTTAATCGGACACAGAGAAAGATAGGGGCTTATAGTTTCGCCTCCCAACCTCTTACCTCAAGGGTAATGTCAACAATAATAGCTCATGCTAACTTACATCCAATTAGATATATATATCCGGATCTTTCCAACACAATGTGCTTGCCAAAGGATAAAATGTAAAAAGGAAAGGTGAAGATCACCATGAATCTTGCATAAGGTAGAAGATAAAAGTAAAAGATAGGCCCTTCGCAGAGGGAAGCAGAGGTTGTCATGCGCTTTCAAGGTTGGATGCACAAAATCTTAATGCGAAAGAACGTCACTTTATATTGCCACTTGTGATATGGACCTTTATTATGCAGTCCGTCGCTTTTAGTTCTTCCACGTCACAAGATCGTATAAAGCTTATTTCCTCCAAACTAATCAATCATACATATTTAGAGAGCAATTTTTAATCCTTGCACCGATGAAAACTTACTTGAAGGATCTTACTCAATCCATAGGTAGGTATAGTGGACTCTCATGGCAAAAACTGGGTTTAAGGATATTTGGAAGCACAAGTAGTATTTCTACTTGGTGCAAAGAATTGGCTAGCATGAGGGAGAAAGGCAAACTCAACATGTTGGATGATCCATGACAATATACTTTATCTCAGATATAAGAAAAACATAACCCATTACGTTGTCTTCCTTGTCCAACATCAACTCTTTAGCATGTCATATTTTAATGAGTGCTCACAATCATAAAAGATGTCCAAGATAGTATATTTATATGTGAAACCTCTCTTTCTTTATTACTTCCTATTAATTGCAACGATGAACAAAACTATGTTTGTTAACTCTCAACAATTTTTAATCATCATACTCCTTATATGTGAAGTCATTACTCTCCATAAGATCAATATGATCTCTTTTTATTTATCTTTATTCTTTCTTTTTCTTTTATTCCCTCAAGATCATAGCAAGATAATCAAGCCCTTGACTCAACACTAATCTTTATTATCTAGCTCACGGACTCGATTACATAGAAGGATCATAAAGCAAACTAAAAACTATATTATACTAAAAACTTTATTCTACTAGATTAAGATATTACTAAAAGGATCAAACTAAGAAAAACGGTAAAAATAGGAGTGTGATGGTGATACGATACCGGGGCACCTCCCCCAAGCTTGGAAGTTGCCAAGGGGAGTGCCCATACCATATACTTAGTCTTCCTTTTTCGGAGGAGGTGATGATGGAGTTGTTGATGATGACAGTTGTGTCTTTAGCTTCTTCATACTGTAATTGAGAAGAGCAATTTCCTCCTTTAAATCATCGACCTCCGATTCCAGCTTCAAGATCTTGACACATAAATCTCCTTTGCTTTTCTGCCGAAAACGAGAAGGAATAGATCGGTTGTTAGATAGTTTAGCCCTCTTAGGGAGACTAGATTTCTTGAACTTCACGTGCATATCCCTAGGTTGAGGTAGAGGGACATCCTCCTCCTCCGAACTTGAATCATTGATCCTCGTCAAATGAGCATCCTCCTCCTCATCCATAGTTCGAGCACAAGGAGATAGATCCCCATAGGTCTTTGGGTCAGCAATGAGGTGTGAGACATAGCTATCTCCGTCGGAATCCTGAGATGACATCTTGCTCCAAATCTGCTACAAAAATAGCTTGAAACAATAACAGAGGATATTTGTTTGATACGGTGGTCAAAACCTTCAGGAGATTATATAATGAATTTTTACCGACCAAAATACGTATCGTGCAAGAAAACGGAGTTCGGAGAGCGCACGAGGTGGCCACGAGGCAGGGGGCGCACCCAGGGGGTAGGGCGCCCTCCACCCTCGTGGAGGCCTCATGTCCTTCCCGGACTGCTTCTTATTTTCCTATTTTTCTAAATATTCCAAAACGGAGAAAATTTGCCATTAGAACTGTTTTGGAGTCGGTTTACTTACCGTACCACATACCTATTCCTTTTTGGAGTCTGAAACGTTCGGGAAAGTGTCCCTTATGTATTCCTCCGGTGTTACGGTTTCAATAACATTAGTTTCAACATTTATAGGATTACCTGAGATATAATGTTTGATTCTTTGAGCATTCACCACCTTTGGATTTGTGCCTTCGAAGTTCTTGATTTTTATGGCACCGGAACGATAGACTTCCTTGATAACGTAAGGACCTTCCCATTTAGAGAGAAGTTTTCCTGCAAAAAATTTTAAACGAGAGTTGTATAGCAATACATAATCACCTACATTAAACTCACGCTTTTGTATCCTTTTGTCATGCCATCTTTTAACTTTTTCTTTAAACAGTTTGGCATTCTCATAAGCCTGGGTTCTCCATTCATCAAGTGATCTAATGTCAAATAGCCTCTTCTCACCGGCAAGTTTGAAATCATAGTTGAGCTCTTTAATAGCCCAATATGCCTTATGTTCTAGTTCGAGAGGCAAGTATCATTGTCGTGGAATTGTCACGGCAGATGTCCTCGAGCTAGGACTTAGTCGTGGAGCCATCGCAGCTAGGAAGCTTGAAGGGGTTAAGCGGGACAAGGAACACGAGGGTTTATACTGGTTCGGCCCCTTACGGTGAAGGTAAAAGCCTACGTCCAGTTTGATGTGGTATTGATTAGGGTTTTGATGACCAGGGAGCTAAACTGCTATGCCTGGCTCTCGATGAGATCTTTCTTGTCCCTAAACCGCTGCCGGGTCGTCCCTTTATATAGGGAGGCTGACGCTCAGCAGCTCTCAGAGTCCCGGCCGGCTCATAAGAGTGTCCGGCTCGGACTCTCAACTATCCTTGCCTTACACTACAAGTTCTATTATAATGATGATTGTAACTACGGGCCTTAAGCCATATCCGGGTCTTAAGCCCATCTTTGGCCCACCGTCTTCAAGCTTGTCGCCGGGCTTCTGGCAATGACCATTATGAGTAACCCGGCCCCTTCTGGCGGGTGACTCTAAGGTGTATATCCTCAACATTAGGCCCCAGATTGATTTTGAGCCGGCTCATGTCAATCTTGAATCCTTTCAACAGGAAACCTCCGGCTTACCATTGTGTGAAAGCCATAACCCGGCGTGACGTCATCCTCTGGACTCCGGGTAATCCGCCGTGATGTCATCTTCCATTAAGTCCGTTTTTTATTCCACCAGATCCGCAACGGATCTTATCCTTACCGCCATCCCGAAAATCGAGGCGTTTCGTGGGGAGATAACCACCCCGTGGTCTCCTCGTTTCTCGCGCCCACTTATGAGCTCGCCCTTATAAATAGTCCGGCCCGACGGGCCTTCAGCCACTCCTCTCTTCTTCGTCTTCTTCCTCTGTCACCCAAGAGCTCGAACTCCGCCGCCGCCGCCGCGCCCCCGGTCTTCGTCAACCTTGGCCGCTGCATCACCCTGACTTGGTCCAGACAAACGGCGGCAACCTCCGCATCTCTTCGGCACCGGTAAGTCCTCGCTACTCCATAGGGCAGATCCGCATTAGGGCTCCGTAGTTCTTCCTCTGTTCTTCGTAGTTCATCGCGGGCCTTCGGTAGATTTGATTTTTACCACCCTTTTTGATCCTAGACTGCCTAGGATTGCTGCGGTAGTTGTTTGGCACCCATTTCAAATGCAAGTAGACCTCTTTTTACTGCATAAAGGCCTCGCTCGAGCCCAAGAACTTCCCTCGCATCTGTTTTTAGGTCTAGAAACTTTTTCTTTTAGCCGATCGTTTTGATCCAAATTATTTACTGCAATGTGTGAAACCTGTTTTCACCACACTTAGTAAAAAACTGCACTCATTGAGTCATGGCGGTTTACATTTCCGGTTTAAAGAAACCACGCGCCGTAGAACCTTCCGACTCAAAGGAGACCATGCGCCATAGAATTTTCTGGCTCATCTGTGATAAGGCCGTAGACAATCGAATTACTCTCAATACTTCGGGCGGCTTAAATAACCCGGTGCACTTAGATATATGCCATTAGTCCCCTTCATAAGCCGCCACTTTAACATTGAACTGTAAATTTCCTCTGGCTTATAATTAAACCGGACGTTTCCTTTTATCATAGGCTGCCGACTTTCACCATGCCTCCCAAAGCTCCTAAAGCCTCCATCACTTGCAATCGGATGAGGTCCAATGTCACCAACGAGACTTTAGCGGATTTTGTCAAGTCCGGTTACCTGCCCAAGAAGGACGTCATGTCCTACCGTGCCCCCGACCCATCAGAGGAGAGACCACAGCCAAGGGACGGGGAGGTGGTCATTTTTGCGGATCACATGAGCCGCGGCTTCGCACCGCCCGGCTCAAAGTTTTTTAGAGACGTGCTGAACTTCTTTGACCTGCGGCCACAAGATATAGGACCCAACTCGGTGTCCAACATATGCAATTTCCAAGTGTTCTGCGAGGTTTACCTTGGAGAAGAGCCCAACCTGCTACTCTTCAGAGAGCTCTTCTACCTGAACCGCCAGAACGAGTGCGCCAACGGGCCAAGTTTGGAACTCGGCGGAATCTCCATTCAGCGACGGAGAGACTGCCTCTTCCCTTACGCCGAGCCGCCGAGTCACCCCAAAGACTGGAACCAGACGTGGTTCTATTGCCAAGACACGTCGCCGGCTGACGAGAGCCCGCTGCCCGGCTTTCGCCCTTCACGCCTGGAACCAACTCACCCTCTGTCTGACAAGTTGACTCAGGCGGAGCGCCAACCTCTGCTCCCCACCATAAACAAGATCAAGGCTCTCCTGGGCAATGGTCTCAACAGAATCGATCTGGTCCGAGTCTGGATCTCCTGGCGGGTAATCCCATTGAGCCGCCGCCCCAGCTTAATGTGCGAGTACACGGGCCGAAAGGATGACCCCCTGAGACACAGCCGCAACGATCTTCCTGAAGATGTTGCTGAGGACATGACCAAGGCTCTCTTGAACGAGAGCCTGGCAGATTGCGGGAGGACCGGGTTAGCCCCTTTCTGCAAGACCAACCCGGCCCCAACGGTAAGCCGCTGATCTGAACATTTTATCTTTTTCTGTAGATAACCATCATCTAAATCTTTAAGAAACCATCCTTGTATTTTTCAGGCTGATGACAAGTTCTGGAAGGTCAAATATGACCATGAGGCGGCCAAGAAGGCTAGGAAGGCGAAGAAAGCCGCCAAGAGAGCCGCCCCTCGCAAGAAAGGAAGTAGGCCTACTGCTTCAGAGCTGATGCAACTAAGCGACAGCTCCGAGTCAGAGGTAACCCCTGAGCCTGTAAGTTCTTGTTGTATTTGTTGTTTTATTTCTGTCCGCGTTATCAATACTTGTTCATCAATAGGACGACACCGGAGCAAGTAACCCGGTGGTTGAAGAGGTAACGATACTTTCCTCCGACTCGGAGCCCTTGCCAAGGCTGAAAATCCGAAGGGTAACCCGGAAAGTAAGCTTTTCACATCCTTTAGCTTATCAAGACCCTCAATTTATTTTGATGCGACAGGTTCATGAGAGCCGGCGGCACACCCGGACCAACAAAGACACTGACCTCTCCTCCGGGTTACCTGACGCATCGAGGAAACGCCGGACCGAGGTGATCTCAAAATTGTACCCTTTTCATCCTTTGGCAGGTGTTATACGTCAACCGCTCAACTCTTCTGACTCAAATTATCAGGAAACTTCCCCCTCTTCTGGCGACTCTATGCAGTCAAGCCTACCGGCTTTCAAGACCGTGCCCGGGTAATGATGATTATCTCATGTTGTACTTGTCTTTACTTACATTTTTGTGCTTAACCTTTCTGTCCTTTCAGTGCCCAGGCCAAGCTCACCAAGAGAGCGAAGAAGACCAAGCCGGTCGAAGAGCCGGATTTGCCTGAGCCGGAGGTAGCACGTCAAGAACCGCCAGCTGCCTCCGCTCCCGAAGCCCCCGCTCCAACTGACAGGGCAACTGCAGAAGCTTCTGCTAACCCGGAGGCCTCTAGCTCGGCTCAACCAGCAGATGATCCGGACGTGGTAATCACCCGGACGGAATTTGTTGAGCCGGGGAGACCTACTGTGCTGGCCAAGTGCTCCGCCAAGGGGGAGTTGCTACAGCCCCGCCGGGTTAATCTGGACCTTACTGACTACACCAACCTGAACATCGGAGAGATCGTCTCCGGCTTCGTCAGTCAAGTGCACAAGAGCCGGGATGCAGAGATCAGCATGGTGAACCAGATTCAGCAGAAGTCTGAGGTACCACTCTTCTTTCTTCTTGCTTAGTGTATAGTTATCTTGTTATTCTTACCATGCTCTAGCCCCCACATCTACGACTTATGATAGAAAATGTTGTAGACTTAAGTTCCGGCTTACTCACTTGAACCGGCAATTTGTAGATAGAAACGTTCGATATGCATTAGCCCCCAAGTGCCAAGTGTCTTTGCTTGGAAAGTGCTTGGGACTTTGAAAATTGCATACTAACTGTTCATCCTATAACCCGGAAATTATGCAGGCTGCTTACAAGAAGTTGGAGGCAGACATCGCCGACCTCAAGACCCGTCTGAAGACGCAAGAGACTGAGACCCGGAAAGCAAATGCCAAATTTGTGTCCAGTATTGCTGCGCAAGAAAAGCTGAAGACGGAGTTTGACGCTGAACGGAAGGCTTGGGCCGAAGAAAAGGCTGCTCTGGTGACCCGGGCTGAACAAGCGGAGAAGGCCCTGACAGAGAAAACCGCCGAGCTCTCCGATTTAAAGTGCCAAGTGTCCCAGATGGTTGCCGCAATCTTCGGTAAGTCATTTCACCGGCTTTCATCAAGTTTACCATCTTTATATCTCATAACTCATCCTTGTCGGCGGCTCATCTTATTCTGTTACACAGGTCCCAGAAGCGCCAACCTCAATCAACGCGTGGTCACCAAGTTGAAGTCCGTGTACACCCTAGTGGAGCAACTCTACACCGGGTCTCAACGCGCCTTGGCCGTGGTGGCCCTATCCAATGAGGTGCCGACTCACCTGGCGGAAGTTCTTCGCCGGCTTGCCGTCCTTCCTCAACGCATCCAAGAGCTGCGACGGGCCTCTGCAAGAGCCGGAGCCATAGCAGCTCTAAGCCGGGCTAAGGCGTTCCTTCCAGAGCTAGACCCGGCGGACATCGCTCTGGGCTACCCCATTTTGAAGGAAGACGGCACCGCCTTCGACCAGAAGGACTTTGCAGCTTGCGTGAAGATCGTACGCCCGGTGGCCACTCTGATTGGCAATGATACAGATCTGACTAAGTATCAGCCGGGTTACGATGCAGAGAATCAGAGGATCCCCACTCCGCGCTATGAGGCCCTCAGCTTAATCCCGCCGACTCGCAAGCACACCTTCGCCCCGGAGATTGACCCGGCGGGGTTAATTGACGAAGAGGCTCAATTCGAAGCTCTGAGCGGCATCAACTGGAAGTCGTCAACTTTCCAGGTCTTCGGAACAGCCGAAGGAGAAGAGAGGGATGAGCCGGAGACTTAAACCCAGCAAGCATCGTAACTCTGCTGGCGGCTTATCAAACAATGCCTCACCCTTTTGGACTCAATGAGTCTTGTAATAGAGTAGGACCAACACTTTATCTTTGCCGTGCCATCGTGCACGCATTGAATGTTGAAGTCTATTGAAGTTGTCTCCTTTATATTTCTTCGGGTCGTAATCAATCACTTATTTTCCTTAAGCTCAAAATAGTTTCCTTTGACTATCCTGCATAGAAGGACAAATCACAAGTCTCTAGGCGGCTTACCGCACTGAGACTCATAGGTTTTAGATATATAACCCGGAATATGAATCAAAAAAGACTGGTCCTCAATTATATCCTTAATACAGCCGTAATAACACACTTAGCGGCCTGCAAGCATACTTTCGGTTTAAATAACCCGGGTAATAAGGTTGGTACCTCAATTCCGGCTTACCTGTCTGAATAACGCCCATTGTGTTCAACTAACACTGTAAATCAAAGTTAAGCCGCCAAAGTGAGACCCGGCCGTACACACTTTGAAATAATCAGAAGAAACTTGCTATAAAGCAAAAGAACTTAGGGGCTTCCGGTTCGAATACGACCAGAGACCCGGCCCAAAGGGGTTATGCTAGGATTCGAATACGATCATATAGCCCCTACTGGGTGTGGCGATGCCAATCAAGAGGGTACCGACAGCTATGTTCTCTTCGGTTCGAATACGACCCATGTTTGAACAGGAAGCCCCCAAATGACTTTAAGAATTGTTTAACGACACTGATTCGAATACGATCCCCGTCGGTTCCCAAAGGGTTAAACTAAGATTCAAATATGATCAAAGAAAACTCCCCAATGAGCTCGGCACTTTGCCAATCAAATGAGTATCGACAGCTATGTTCTCTTTGGTTCGAATACGACCTATGTTTGAACAGGAAGCCCCCAAGTGACCTTATTGCCTACGGCTAGATTCGAATACGATCATAAGCCGGATCGTCCTTCAAGTTATCATGTAATCTTGCAATGAAAACAACACGTGCACATTTGGAGGAGAAAAAAGGACAGAGGTCCTGCTTTATTGCTTATCATAATATACACATGGCTTAGAGAAATATGTACATGATGAGAGCCGGTGGCTCAAGTGTAGTAAGGCCGAAGCTGAGCTATGTTCCACGGCCGACGGGTCTCTTCCTCTGACTTACATGAATCTTTGTGCTCCCGAATGTCAATGAGGTAATATGACCCGTTGTGCAAGTTCTTGCTGACCACAAAGGGCCCTTCCCAAGGTGGAGATAGCTTGTGCGCATCGGTTTGATCTTGGATGAGCCGGAGCACGAGATCGCCTTCCTGGAAGACCCGGGATTTAACCCGGCGACTATGATAACGACGCAGGTCTTGTTGGTAAATCGCTGAGCGAGCTGCTGCCACATCACGCTGTTCGTCCAACAAGTCAAGAGCATCTTGGCGTGCCTGTTCATTATCCGCCTCAACATAAGCCGCCACTCGAGGCGAGTCATAACGGATGTCACTGGGGAGAACTGCTTCTGCCCCATAAACCATGAAGAAATGCGTGAAACCTGTAGACCTGTTAGGAGTAGTGTTGATGCTCCATAACACGGAGGGCAACTCCTCCACCCAACAACCCGGCGTCCGTTGCAAAGGGACCAAAAGCCGGGGCTTGATGCCCTTTAGAATCTCCTGATTAGCTCTCTCAGCTTGACCATTGGATTGAGGATGAGCCACTGAGGAAACATCAAGTCGGATATGCTCTCGTTGACAAAACTCCTCCATGGCGCCCTTGGATAAATTGGTGCCATTGTCAGTTATAATGCTGTGTGGAAAACCAAAGCGAAAGTTCACCTTTTTCATAAACTGAACCGCCGTGGCTGCATCACACTTGCTAACTGGCTCCGCTTCAACCCACTTGGTAAATTTGTCAACTGCCACCAAAAGATGGGTCTTCTTATCCTTGGACCTTTTAAAAGGCCCAACCATATCAAGCCCCCAGACCGCAAAGGGCCAAGTAATTGGGATCATCCTCAGCTCTTGAGCCGGCACATGAGCCTGTCGCGAGAACCTTTGGCAACCATCACACTTACTGACCAAGTCCCCTTCATCGGCATGAGCCGTCAGCCAATAGAAACCATGACGAAAAGCCTTGGCCACAAGAGATTTTGAGCCGGCGTGATGGCCACAATCCCCTTCATGAATCTCACGCAAGATCTCTTGACCTTCCTCAGGGGAGACACAACGCTGGAATGCTCCCGTAACACTGCGGTGATGCAACTCGCCATTGATAAGAATCATTGACTTAGCCCGCCGGGTTATTTGTCTGGCCAGGGTTTCATCCTCAGGCAACTCTCCCCGGGTCATGTAAGCCAGATAGGGCATTGTCCAGTCCGGTATGATGTGGAGAGCCGCCACCAGTCGTGCCTCCGGGTCAGGGACAGCCAAGTCTTCCTCTGTAGGCAACTTAACAGAAGGGTTATACAAGACATCCAGGAAAGTATTAGGCGGCACCGGCTTTCGCTGAGAGCCCAGCCGGCTTAGGGCATCAGCCGCCTCGTTCTTCCTGCGATCAATGTGCTCTACTTGGTAGCCCTGAAAGTGCCCAGCAATGGCATCAACTTCACGGTGATAAGCCGCCATGAGAGGGTCCTTAGAGTCCCACTTGCCTGATACTTGTTGAGCCACCTAGTCTGAGTCACCGAAACACCTTACCCGGCTCAAGCTCATCTCCTTAGCCATCCGAAGACCGTGGAGTAAGGCCTCGTACTCAGCTGCGTTGTTGGTACAAGGAAACATCAATTGTACCACATAATGGAACTTATCACCCTTAGGGGAAGCCAATAAAACTCCAGCCCCGAGCCCTCCAACTGCCTGGACCATCAAAGTGAATAGTCCAATATGTGTTATCCGGCTTTTGCTCGGGCACTTGTGACTCTGTCCAATCATTGATGAAATCCACCAAGGCCTGAGATTTAACAGCAGTGCGTGGCACGTATGTGAGACCATGAGGTCCGAGCTCTATGGCCCACTTAGCTACTCTTCCTGTGGCCTCTCTGTTTTGAATGATATCACCAAGAGGAGCCGAACTAACCACAGTGATGGGATGACCCTGGAAATAATGCTTAAGCTTCCGGCTCACCATAAACACACCATAAACAAGCTTCTGCCAATGTGGATACCGCTGTTTGGATTCGATGAGCACTTCGCTGACATAATAAACCGGCCGCTGAACCGGATGCTCCTTACCCTCTTCCTTGCGCTCCACCACCACGGCCACACTGACGGCTCGTGTATTAGCAGCCACATACAGCAATAAAGGCTCCTTGTCAACTGGAGCAGCAAGGACTGGGGGCTCTGCCAGCTGCTTCTTCAAATCCTCAAAAGCGGTATTAGCTGCATCATTCCAGACAAAGTTATCAGTTTTCTTCATCAACTGATATAATGGCATGGCCTTCTCACCCAAACGGCATATAAACTGGCTTAAAGCAGCGATGTGACCCGCCAAGCGCTGAACATCATTTATACACGCTGGCTTAGCCAGGGAGGTGATGGCCTTGATCTTCTCCGGGTTAGCTTCAATGCCTCTGTCAGAAACCAAGAAACCCAAGAGTTTGCCTGCAGGAACACCAAAAACACACTTGGCCGGGTTAAGCATCATCTTGTAAACCCGGAGATTATCAAAGGTTTCCCTCAAATCATCTATCAGGGTTTCCACCTTTATAGATTTAACCACAATATCGTCCACATAAGCATGAACATTGCGCCCAATCTGGTTATGAAGACAGTTCTGCACGCAACGCTAATAAGTCGCCTGTGCACACTTGAGTCCAAAGGGCATAGATACATAGCAGAAGGATCCAAAGGGAGTGATGAACGCCGTCTTCTCCTGGTCCTTAACTGCCATTTTGATCTGATGATAATCGGAATAAGCATCCAAGAAACTTAAGCGCGCACAACCTGCCATAGCATCAATAATTTGGTCAATACGGGGAAGGGCAAAAGGATCAGCCGGACACGCCTTGTTTAAGTCCGTGTAGTCCACACACATCCGCCAAGTGCCGTTCTTCTTGAGTACGAGGACCGGGTTAGCTAACCACTCTGGGTGAAAGACTTCAACAATAAACCCGGCCGCCAAGAGCCGGGCCACCTCTTCACCAATAGCTTTCCGCCTCTCCTCATTGAACCGCCGAAGGAACTGCCTGACCGGCTTAAATTTCGGATCAACATTGAGAGTGTGCTCAGCGAGTTCTCTAGGTACACCTGGCATGTCAGAAGGTTTCCATGCGAAGATGTCCCTATTCTCACGGATGAACTCGATGAGCGCGCTTTTCTATTTCGGATCCAGATTGGCACTGATGCTAAACTGCTGAGATGAATCTCCTGGAACGAAATCAACAAGTTTAGTCTCATCAGCCGACTTGAATTTCATTGCCGGCTCATGCTCCGTAGTTGGCTTTTTCAGAGAGGTCATATCTGTTGGGTCAACGTTGTCCTTGTAAAACTTTAACTTCTCTGTTGCACAAACAGATTCTGCATAAGCTGCATCACCTTCCTCACACTACAGGGCCACCTTCCGGCTTCCATGCACCGTAATGGTCCCATTATGACCCGGCATCTTGAGCTGTAAATACACGTAACACGGCAATGCCATGAACTTGGCGTAAGCCGGGCGCCCAAATATGGCATGGTACGGACTTCTTATCTTGACCACCTCAAAGGTCAATTTTTCCACCCTGTAGTTGTGCTCATCTCCAAAGGCCACTTCCAACTCGATCTTGCCGACTGGATAAGCCGACTTACCAGGTACCACACCGTGGAAAATAGTGTTAGACTGGCTGAGGTTCTTATCAATCAACCCCATACGACGGAACGTCTCATAATAGAGGATGTTGATGCTGCTGCCTCCATCCATGAGCACCTTAGTGAACTTATATCCTCCCACCTGAGGAGCCACCACCAAGGCCAAGTGACCCGGATTATCCACCCAGGGAGGGTGATCCTCCCTACTCCACACTATAGGCTGCTCAGACCACCGCAAGTAGCGTGGAACCGCCAGCTCAACAGCATTCACAGCCCTCTTATGAAGCTTCTGATCTCGCTTACACAGACTAGTGGTAAACACATGATACTATCCACCGCTAAGCTGCTTTGGATTGGTCTGATAACCCCCTGCTGCTGTTGATGACCCTGGCCAGACTGCTGATTAAAGCCCCCTTGACCGTTCTGAGGATTAGAATTCGAACCGCCGCCCGGGCCATGAAAGCCGCCGGCGCCTGAGCCGCCGCCTGAGCCGCCGCCCGGGCCATTGTAATTCTTAAAGGCCTTCATGATTGCACAATCCTTCCACAGATGGGTAGCTGGCTTCTCTCTAGAGCCATGCCTTGGACAAGGCTCATTCAACAGCTGCTCCAGCGTCGGGCCTGACCCGCCGGCTCGGGGAGGGGGCCTCCCCTTGCGTCGCTGGTTATTACCTTGTGAGCTGGCGTTGGCTACAAACTCTAGGCTGCCATCGGCCTTGCGCTTGCCTCCTCCTTGGTTTCCCAGGTTATGCTGAGGACCCTTGCCATTGCCGTTCTTCTTTCCCTTCCCTGTCCTTTCCTCATCTGAAGCGGGGTCCTTGGTACCATCAGAATCGGCGTACTTGACAAGAGCCGCCATCAGTGTACCCATATCATTGCAGTCACGCTTAAGCCGCCCGAGTTTCATCTTCAGGGGCACGAAATGACAATTCTGCTCCAACATTAAGACTGCAGAGCCGGCATCCATCTTATCTGATGAATGTATTATCTCCTTAACCCGGCGAACCCAATGTGTCGTAGACTCACCCTCCTGCTGCTTGCAGTTAGTCAAATCCACAATTGACATAGACTGGCTACAGGTATCCTTGAAGTTTTGGATGAACCGGGCCTTCAGCTCAGCCCAAGACCCAATGGAATTCGGTGGTAGCCCTTTCAACCAAGTGCGGGCAGTCCCATCTAACATCATGGTGAAGTACTTAGCCATGGCCGCTTCACTGACCTCCAGCAGTTCCATGGCCATCTCATAACTCTCGATCCAGGCTGCGGGTTGCAAGTCTGCCGTGTAATTAGGCACCTTCCAAGGGCCTTTGAAGTCCATGGTAGACGTTCATTGCGGATAGCTGGCACTAAACAAGGGACACCCCCAGTCCTGGTAGGGATACCCACGTCGACGGAAGTCGTCGGATAAGCCGGGGGAGTCTGGTAAGCCGTCAACTGAGGCACCTGCTCCGCCTCTTGCCGCGCTCTGTCTTGGTTTGTTGCGTAAAAAGCTCCGTTATGAGCCGGGCCATGGCCAGGGGGCGGGTCATGGCGTCGGACGTTACTTGAGCCGGTCGCTGAGACCATGTGTCTGCTGTAACTCGGGCTCCGGCCTGGACGAGGGGTCGAGTGGATCCTGTCCCGGCTGTAGGAGTACGCCTCTTGCTGCGCCAGTGCTGTCTGAAGGAGTTCCCTGACCCGGCGGGTTTCAATAGCCGTTGGAGAGTCGCCGTCAATTGGGAGAGCCGCCAGCCGTGCTGCCGCGGCGACCATGTTCTCCAGCGGGTTAGCATAATGACCTGGTGGTATTGGCACGTACTGAGGCGGGGCAGGGTGCACCTGGGGAGGCCCCATCACTTGTGGCTGAATAGGGGTCCCAGACCCGGGCACTATGACCCCTGGCGGGTTACTAGACCCTGCACCTGGCGTGTTGAAGAGGTTTCGTGGATCGTAAACCGGAGGGAGCCGAGATTGGGCCTTCTGATGCCTCCTTCTCATGACCTCATTGGACGCGTTTTGATGCATCGTGAGCTGGAAAGACTGCGCCTGGATCAATTGTGTTTGGGCGTCGAGAGCCGCCCTCTCCGCAGCCATCCTGATCCCTTCCGCTGCCAGGTCCTCCTTAGCTTTCACTAGATCTAACTTTAATTGCGCCACCTCCGCATCATGCAGAGCTTGATCCGCCGGGTCAACCGCGGCAGTTAACAGGGCCGTCATCTTGTCCGTGAGTTCCATCAGCACCTGAGCCGGAGAGGGCACCGGGTTTCCTGCTCCAGCAGCAGGGTTCTGAACAGGCTGTGCACCGGCCATAAAGACTCCAACCTGAGTTGGCGGCTCAAACGGGTCCGGAATACTATCACCATCGGAACAACCCATGAGCCTGCCATCTTGAAGTTGATACAACGAGTTTGACTCATCTGTGGACGACTTGCCATCAGGGCCGGTGGCCGTCTCATCACCAGATCCAGATCGATCAGGGAGCCCTCCATGGATACATCCCACAAAAGCATGCTTTAAGGCAGGCCGGGCCCGGGCGGGTCGTGCGCGCTGAGCCGTCTCGATGAGATCGGCGTAGAGATCCGGCTCAGGGCCCGGCTCACCAATCTTGCCAATGAAAACATGAATTCCGCCGAAGGGGACCCGGTACCCGTACTCAATTGAGCCGGCGTCGGGGCCCCAGTTTGCATCGTCGATGTAGAGCTTGCCGCGACGACTCTTGGTCATCCGACCTACAGCGTATCCCTTGAGCCCTTCGAAGACGCCCTTCAAGAACTCAAATCCACCGTGCGCTGGCCCCACGGTGGGCACCAACTGTCGTGGAATTGTCACGGCAGATGTCCTCGAGCTAGGACTTAGTCGTGGAGCCATCGCAGCTAGGAAGTTTGAAGGGGTTAAGCGGGACAAGGAACACGAGGGTTTATACTGGTTCGGCCCCTTACGGTGAAGGTAAAAGCCTACGTCCAGTTTGATGTGGTATTGATTAGGGTTTTGATGACCAGGGAGCTAAACTGCTATGCCTGGCTCTCGATGAGATCTTTCTTGTCCCTAAACCGCTGCCGGGTCGTCCCTTTATATAGGGAGGCTGACGCCCAGCAGCTCTCAGAGTCCCGGCCGGCTCATAAGAGTGTCCGGCTCGGACTCTCAACTATCATTGCCTTACACTACAAGTTCTATTATAATGATGATTGTAACTACGGGCCTTAAGCCATATCCGGGTCTTAAGCCCATCTTTGGCCCACCGTCTTCAAGCTTGTCACCGGGCTTCTAGCAATGACCATTATGAGTAACCCGACCCCTTCTGGCGGGTGACTCTAAGGTCTATATCCTCAACAATCATGCTTTTCTGTAAACCATTTTATACGGAGACATACCCATAGGATTCTTATAAGCAGTTCTATAGGCCCATAATGCATCATCAAGCTTCTTGGACCAATTCATTCTAGACCTATTAACAGTCTTTTGCAAAATTAATTTGAGCTCTCTATTACTCAATTCTACTTGACCACTAGACTGTGGGTGATAAGGAGATGCAATTCTATGATTAACATCATATTTGGCAAGCATTTTACGGAAGGCACCATGAATGAAATGTGAACCACCATCAGTCATTAAATATCTAGGGACTCCAAACCTCGGAAAAATAACTTCTTTAAGCATCTTAATAGAAGTGTTATGATCAGCACTACTAGTTGGAATAGCTTCTACCCACTTAGTAACGTAATCAACGGCAACTAAAATATGTGTATATCCATTAGAGGCAGGAAACGGTCCCATATAATCAAAGCCCCAAACATCAAATGGTTCAATAACAAGTGAATAATTCATAGGCATTTCTTGACGTCTACTAATATTACCAATTCTTTGACATTCATCACAAGATAAGACAAACTTACGGGCATCCTTGAAGAGAGTAGGCCAATAAAAACCGGATTGCAATACCTTATGTGCAGTTCTATGTCCAGCGTGGTGTCCTCCATAAGCCTCGGAGTGACACTTGCGTAGGATCTGTTCCTTTTCATGATCAGGTATACAACGCCTAATAACACCATCTACTCCTTCTTTATAAAGATGTGGGTCATCCCAGAAGTAATGTCTTAAATCATAGAAGAACTTTTTCTTTTGCTGGTATGTGAAACTAGGTGGTATAAATTTAGCAACAATGTAATTAGCATAATCAGCATACCATGGAGCAGTACGAGAAGCATTTATGACATTTAATTGTTTATCAGGAAAGCTATCATCAATAGGTAGTCGGTCATCAAGAACATTTTCTAACCTAGACAAGTTATCTGCAACGGGGTTCTCAGCTCCCTTTCTATCAATAATATGTAAATCAAATTCTTGTAGCAAGAGAACCCATCTAATAAGTCTAGATTTAGCATCTTTCTTTTCCATAAGATATTTAATAGCAGCATGATCAGTTTGAATAGTTACTTTAGAATCAACAATATAAGGTCTGAACTTATCACAAGCAAATACAACTTCTAAGAATTCTTTTTCAGTAGTGGCATAATTTCTCTGGGCATTGTCTAGAGTTTTACTAGCATATTGAATGACATTTAATTTCTTATCAACTCTTTGCCCTAGAACAACACCTACAGCATAATCACTAGCATCACACATAATTTCAAAGGGTAAATTCCAATCAGGTGGTTGAACAACAGGTGCAGAGATTAATGCTTTCTTAAGTATTTCAAATGCTTCTACACAATCATCATCAAAGACAAATGGTATATCTTTTTGTAAGAGATTAGTCAGAGGCCGAGAAATTTTTGAGAAGTCCTTAATGAACCTCCTATAAAAACCGGCATGACCAAGGAAACTTCTTATACCTTTGATGTCCTTGGGACATGGCATCTTTTAAATAGCATCAACTTTAGCTTTATCCACTTCAAGACCTCTTTCAGAAATTTTATGCCCCAAGACAATGCCTTCATTAACCATAAAGTGGCACTTCTCCCAATTCAAGACAAGATTAGTTTCTTCACATCTCTGCAAAACTCGATTAAGGTTGCTCAAGCAATCGTCAAAAGAGGAGCCATAAACGGAGAAATCGTCCATGAAAACCTCACATATCTTTTCACAAAAATCAGAGAATATAGCCATCATGCATCTTTGAAAGGTAGCAGGTGCATTACATAAACCAAAAGGCATACGTCTATAAGCAAAAGTACCGAAACGGCAAGTAAAAGTTGTCTTTGCTTGATCATCAGCTGACACGGGTATTTGAGAGAAACCAGAGTAACCATCTAGAAAGCAAAAATGTGTATGTTTGGATAATCTTTCTAGCATTTGATCAATAAAAGGTAAGGGGTAATGATCTTTTTAGTAGCCTTATTTAATTTGCGTAAATCAATTACCATCCTATAACCTGTAATAATTCTTTGCGGAATCAATTCATCTTTATCATTAGGAACGACAATAATACCTCCCTTCTTAGGGACACAATGGACAGGACTTACCCACTGACTATCAGCAACGGGATAAATTATACCTGCCTCAAGGAGCTTTAGTATTTCCTTTCTTACCACTTCTTTCATCTTAGGATTCAGCCGTCGTTGATGATCAATAACTAGTTTGGCATCTTTCTCCAAATTTATTTTGAGTTGACATAGAGTGGGACTAATGCCCTTAAGATCATCAAGAGTATATCCAATAGCAGCACGGTGCTTCTTCAGAGTTTTCAATAATTTCTCTTCTTCATGCTCTGAAGGTTAGCACTAATAATAACAGGATATATCTTCTTTTCATCTAGATAAGCATATTTAAGAGTATCAGGTAATGGTTTAAGTTCAAACACGGGATCACCCTTGGGTGGATGAGGATCCCCTAGGATTTCAACACGTAAATTGTGTTTCAGAATAGGTCCCTGTTTAAAGAATACTTCATCTATTTCCCTTCTTTCATTCATAAACATATCATTCTCATGGTCCAGCAAATATTGTTCCAAAGGATCACTAGGAGGTACAGCAATAGAAGCAAGACCAATTATTTCATCTTTACTAGGCAATTCCTCATCACGGGGTTGTCTACGAAATTTAGAAAAATTAAACTCATGAGACATATCATCCAAGCCAATAGTAACAACATCCTTTTCGTAGTCTATCTTAGCATTAACTGTGTTCAAGAAGGGTCTACCAAATATAATGGGACAAAAGGTATCTTGTGGGGAACCAAGAACAAGAAAATCAGCAGGATATTTAGCCTTCCCACACAAGACTTCAACATCTCTAACAATCCCAATTGGTGAAATAGTATCTCTATTGGAAAGTTTAATGGTGACATCAATATCTTCTAACTCAACGGGTGCAATATCATGCATCATTTCTTTGTATAAGGAAATAGGTATTGCACTAGCACTAGCACCCATATCGCACAAGCCATGATAACAATGATCTCCTATTTTAATAGAAATAACAGGCATGCCTACCACGGGTCTATGTTTATCTTTAGCACTAGGTTTAGCAATTCTAACAGTCTCATCACAGTAATAAATAACATACCCATCGATTTTATTAGCTAAGAGATCTTTAACAATGGCAATATTAGGTTCAACTTTAACTTGCTGAGGGGGTTTATGTGTCCTAATATTACTTTTGTTGACTACAGTTGAAGCTTTAGCATGATCCTTTATTCTAGTAGGGAAGGGTGGTTTCTCAACATAAGCAGTAGGAACAATAGGGTCGTTTCTTCAAGTTTAATAGGTGCAACTACTTTTACTTCAACGGGAGGATTATATTTAAACCACTTACCCATAGGGAGATCAACATGAGTAGCAAAGGATTCATAAAAAGAAGCTACTATTTCAGAGTCAAGTCCATATTTAGTGCTAAATTTACGAAAAACATCGGTATCCATAAAAGATTTAACACAATCAAACTTAGGTGTTATACCTGACTCCTTACCTTCGTCGAGA
Organism: Triticum aestivum; assembly: GCF_018294505.1. Lineage (NCBI taxonomy): Eukaryota > Viridiplantae > Streptophyta > Magnoliopsida > Poales > Poaceae > Triticum > Triticum aestivum. Next base: position 415,430,955 of record NC_057811.1, read on the forward strand.
TCCCAATCTTTAGAGTTGTGTTTAATTCTTTCCAATAAATCCCATTTGAATTCAGTAGTCTTCATCATAAAAGAACCAGTACAAGAAGTATCTAGCATGGAGCGATTGTTGTCAAAAAGCCGAGCATAAATTTTTTGAATAATCATTTCTCTTGAGAGCTCATGATTGGGGCATGAATATAACATTGACTTAAGCCTCCCCCAAGCTTGAGCGATGCTTTCTCCTTCGCGAGGCCAAAAATTATATATATAATTACGATCACGATGAACAAGATGCATAGGATAAAACTTATGATGGAATTCCAATTTGAACCGTTTGTAGTCCAATGATCCCATATCATCACATTGCCTATACCATGTCAATGCATCTCCCTTCAAAGATAAAGGGAAGACCTTCTTCTTGATAACATCATCGGGCATACCTGCAAGCTTAAATAATCCACAAACTTCATCCACATAGATTAAGTGTAAATCAGGATGCAATGTTCCATCTCCTGCAAAAGGATTAGCTAGCAGTTTCTCTATCATACCCGATGGAATTTCAAAGTGAAAATTTTCATTTTCAGAAGGTTCAATAGGTTGAGGAGCAACTCTTTGCTCAACCGGTCGAGGTGAATATACCCCGAACAAGCCCCTTAAAGGATTACTTTCCATAGTAACAAGTGACAGTAAATTTCAGCACACTATATAAAATTTTCCTTACCAAATTCCACCTACCAAAGGCGCTTCACTCCCCGGCAACGACGCCAGAAAAGAGTCTTGATGACCCACAAGTATAGGGGATCTATCGTAGTCCTTTCGATAAGTAAGAGTGTCGAACCCAACGAGGAGTAGAAGGAAATGATAAGCGGTTTTCAGCAAGGTATTCTCTGCAAGCACTGAAATTATAGGTAACATATAGTTTTGTGATAAGATAATTTGTAACGGGTAACAAGCGATGAAAGTAAATAAGGTGCAGCAAGGTGGCCCAATCCTTTTTGTAGCAAAGGACAAGCCTGGACAAACTCTTATAAAGAGAAAAGCGCTCCTAAGGACACATGGGAATTATCGTCAAGCTAGTTTTCATCACGTTCATATGATTCGCATTCGGTACTTTGATAATTTGATATGTGGGTGGACCGGTGCTTGGGTGCTGTCCTTACTTGGACAAACATCCCACTTATGATTAACCCCTATTGCAAGCATCCGCAACTACAAAAGAAGTATTAAGGTAAACCTAACCATAGCATGAAACATATGGATCCAAATCAGCCCCTTACGAAGCAACGCATAAACTAGGGTTTAAGCTTCTGTCACTCTAGCAACCCATCATCTACTTATTACTTCCCAATGCATTCCTCTAGGCCCAAACAATGGCAAAGTGTCATGTAGTCGACGTTCACATAACACCACTAGAGGAGAGACAACATACATCTCATCAAAATATCGAACGAATACCAAATTCACATGACTACTAATAGCAATACTTCTCCCATGTCCTCAGGAACAAACGTAACTACTCACAAAGCATATTCATGTTCATAATCAGAGGGGTATTAATATGCATAATGGATCTGAACATATGATCTTCCACCAAGTAAACCAACTAGCATCAACTACAAGGAGTAATCAACACTACTAGCAACCTACAAGTACCAATCTTAGACTTAGAGGCAAGGATTGGATACAAGAGATGAACTAGGGTTTTAGAGGAGATGGTGCTGGTGATGATGTTGATAGAGATTGGCCCCCTCCCGATGAGAGGAGCGTCGGTGATGACGATGGCGATGATTTCCCCCTCCTGGAGGGAAGTATCCCCGGCAGAACAACTCCGCCAGAGCCCTAGATTGGTTCCACCAAGGTTCCGCCTCGTGGCGGCGAAGTCTCGTCCCGAAAGCTTGCTTATGATTTTTTCTCGGACGAAAGACTTCATATAGCAGAAGATGGGCACCGGAGGGCCACGAGGGGGCCCACGAGGCAGGGGGCGCGCCCAGGGGGTAGGGCGCGCCCCCCACCCTCGTGGCCAGGGTGTGGGCCCCCTCTGGTATTTTCTTTGCTCAGTATTTTTTATTATTTCCAAAAATAACTTCCGTGGAGTTTCAGGACTTTTGGAGTTGTGCAGAATAGGTCTCTAATATTTGCTCCATTTCCAGCCCAGAATTCCAGCTGCCGGCATTCTCCCTCTTTATGCAAACCTTGTAAAATAAAAGAGAATAGGCATAAGTATTGTGACATAATGTGTAATAACAGCCCATAATGCAATAAATATCAATATAAAAGCATGATGCAAAATGGACGTATCAACTCCCCCAAGATTTGACCTCGCTTGTCCTCAAGCAGAAGCCGATAACGATAAATATGTCCACATGTTTAGAGATAGAGGTGTCGATAAAATAAAATACGAACATGAGGGCATCATGATCATTCTTATAACTGCAACATATATGGATATTGTCATATTATTTCTTATGATAAAGTAACAATCTATCCACAATGTCAAGTGTGAATCAGAAACTTCATTGAGAACTAACAAACTATAATCTCAGTCATTGAAGAAATTACAATTTATCATAACATCAGAAAGAGTCAATATAAGAGCTTTTCATCAAGTCCACATACTCAACTATCATTTAGTCTTTCACAATTGCTAACACTCACGCAATACTTGTGGTTACGGAGTTTTAATCGGACACAGAGAAAGATAGGGGCTTATAGTTTCGCCTCCCAACATCTTACCTCAAGGGTAATGTCAACAATAATAGCTCATGCTAACTTACATCCAATTAGATATATAATATATATATACATATATATATATATGTCAGGATCTTTCAAACACAATGTGCTTGCCAAAGGATAAAATGTAAAAAGGAAAGGTGAAGATCACCATGACTCTTGCATAAGGTAGAAGATAAAAGTAAAAGATAGGCCCTTCGCAGAGGGAAGCAGAGGTTGTCATGCGCTTTCAGGGTTGGATGCACAAAATCTTAATGCGAAAGAACGTCACTTTATATTGCCACTTCTGATATGGACCTTTATTATGCAGTCTGTCGCTTTTATTTCTTCCACATCACAAGATCGTATAAAGCTTATTTCCTCCACACTAATCAATCATACATATTTAGAGAGCAATTTTTATTTCATACACTAATCAAACTTACTTGAAGGATCTTACTCAATCCATAGGTAGGTATAGTGGACTCTCATGGCAAAAACTGGGTTTAAGGATATTCAGAAGCACAAGTAGTATTTCTACTTGGTGCAAATAATTGGCTAGCACGAGGGAGAAAGGCAAACTCAACATGTTGGATGATCCATGACAATATACTTTATCTCAGATATAAGAAAAACATAACCCATTACGTTGTCTTCCTTGTCCAACATCAACTCTTTAACATGTCACATTTTAATGAGTGCTCACAATCATAAAAGATGTCCAAGATAGTATATTTATATGTGAAACCTCTCTTTGTTTATTACTTCCTATTAATTGCAACGATGACCAAAACTATGTTTGTCAACTCTCAACAATTTTTAATCATCATACTCCTTATATGTGAAGTCATTACTCTCCATAAGATCAATATGATCTCTTTTTATTTATCTTTATTCTTTCTTTTTCTTTTATTCCCTCATGATCATAGCAAGATAATCAAGCCCTTGACTCAACACTAATCTTTATTATATAGCTCACGGACTTGATTACATATAAGGATCATAAAGCAAACTCAAAAATAGATCATACTAAAAACTTGATTCTACTAGATTAAGATATTAGTAAAAGGTTCGAACTAAGAAAAACGGTAAAAATAGGAGTGTGATGGTGATACGATACCGGGGCACCTCCCCCAAGCTTGGAAGTTGCTAAGGGGAGTGCCCATAGCAGATACTTAGTCTTCCTTTTTCAGAGGAGGTGATGATGGAGTTGTTGATGATGACAGTTGTGTCTTTAGCTTCTTCATACTGTAATTGAGAAGAGCAATTTCCTCCTTTAAATCATCGACCTTCGATTCCAGCTTCAAGATCTTGTCACATAAATCTCCTTTGCTTTTCTGCCGAAAACAAGAAGGAATAGATCGGTTGTTAGATAGTTTAGCCCTCTTAGGGAGACTAGATTTCTTGAACTTCACGTGCATATCCCCAGGTAGAGGTAGAGGGACATCCTCCTCCTCCGAACTTGAATCATTGATCCTCATCAAATGAGCATCCTCCTCCTCATCTAAACCTGTTAGTGCATTATTAAAAGAAGTGACGGCTATCGGGACAAGTCCGGAGCTATCACCCCCTCCTGGGTGATACCGCTAAACAGCCAGCCACCACCGTCACATCGCACGGGTGCTAGTTAATTAACCATGAAATTAATTAATTAATTTTATTAATATATATTTTTCTAATTCATTTTCTTTTACTTATAACAGGGGATGGGCCCTACTGCTCAGTGGCCCATTAGGCCATTTGAGCGGGTGGTTAACGGGGCAGGCGCAGCCCCGGGAGTAGGCCGAACCTGCCTAGGTGCGGGGCGAGGCCGGCGGTAGTCGGCAGCGGCCAACGCAGCGGCGAGGCGGGCAAGCAGCAGTAGTTCAGCAGGGGCAGCAGCAGGAGCAGAGTAGCAGCAACTAGTAGTCGCTAGGAGCAGCAGCAGCAACGCAATTAACAACGACAGCAGGTAGTAGCAGCGTCACAGCATGCAGTAGGCAGGGCCGCAAGCGGCTGTGGGGCACGCGGACGTGCATGGACAGGCGCCGGGCATTGCGGGGCTAGCAGGGCGGCTGCATGGCGAGCAGCCGGCGGCGGCAGAAGCAAGCAGCAGCAGCAGTACCCGTCAGCAGCTGCGCGGTATCACCAACAACAGCTACGCGGCAACAGCAATAGCAGCACAGCCACGAACAGCATGAGCATGTGAGCGTGCGTGAGCGGACAAGTTCCGTCCATGGTGAGCGGCGGTTGTGTTCGGACGGCCATCGGGATAAGAGCTACGGGGCACTATTTTCTGCGTGGTTGGTCGGGATCGATCGCGCGTCTAACGCCACGTCGAATGGGAGCAGCGGCAGAAGCTAGGGGGCGGAGGTGAGGGCTGCTGCGATGGCCGAGCGATGGTGGCAGTGGCGCTCGTCGGGAACGTAGCTACACGACGGGGGGGAAAGAGGGGAAAGGCCACGGAGGACCGGGAGCTCACAGGGAGGCTGTAGTCGAGCTCGTCGAGGCCGAAAGCAGACCGGCGCGGTGCAACGAATGGCGGACGGCGGCGACACCAAGGTTGAAGAAGGGCTCCATCCCCTCGATGTAGTGGCGTAGCACCCGAGTTGGTCCTCGTAGGCGAAGCAGAGGAGGCGGGCGGAGCTCCTGGTGAAGTCTTGGCTGACGGGGAGGTCGGTGGCCGCGACGGTGCAACAGCCAGTGGCGATGGAGGCGTTCGGGAGTGGGCGGATCTGAGGAGGGGAGCCAGAGAGGGAGAGGGAGGGGCGCTAGGAAGAGGGGCTAGGGTTGGGTTCGGGCGCCGGGGTAGATAAAGGAAGGGGGCGCGGTGGATGGGCGCCACGGCATCGCACTGTGCCGTGGCGTCCATCGCTGGCGTCCACGGTTACGTGAACAGGGGAGAGGGGAGAGTTTGATGGGGGTGGGCCGGCCTACTAGGTAGATGGGACGGGGGTTTTGCTTTATTCCTATGGTCCTGCTTTTTATTTTTCTTTTAACTTTTCTGTTTTCCATTTTCTCTTTTTCTTTTGCATTTTCTTTTTGTACCAAATGAGTTTTGTTTTGAACAAAACTTGGCACATAAATCTAACACAATAAATTGAGATGGAACAAAAAGTATGGGGTCAAAAAGAGTTGCCTAACCATTTTTAGAAATTGGAAAGGCCAATTTTAAATGCTGCTGGAGCACTAAATAAATTTCCAGGGACACATGGGAATCCAAAAGAGGTTGGTTCCAACATGACAAATAACTAGAGATTATTTGCCACACTTTGAACATTTTATTTGCATATTTGACAAATTTGAATTTTGGACTTTAGTTTGAACTTGAATTTGGATTGCGATTTGGATCAACCGAGGATTAGCAACAGTAAGAGTGGTCACGTGGCACTATTAACTTGGGATTACTGTAGCATAATTATCCGGGCGTCACAATTCTCCTCCACTACAAGAAATCTCGTCCCGAGATTTTAGGAGGTAGAAGGAAACAAAACAGGGTATTCATCTCGAAGACGATCCTTGAGTTCCCAAGTGCTTCATCTTCAGAATGACTTGGCCACTGAAATTTTAGAAATTTGATAGCCCTCAGACGGGCGTGACATTGAGCTTGAATGAGAACGCGGATCGGATGCTCTTTGTAAGTGAGATCATCTTGCAGGGGTTGAGCTCTATAAGCCATGGGGTTGTTGCAATAAGACTTGTGATGGGCATCGGCCATGATATTAGCCTTGCCAGGGGTATAAGAAATACCGTAGTCATAGTCTGGAATCGTTTCCATACATCGCTGCTGACGGAGATCTAGATCTAGCTGGGTAAATGGATATTTTAGACTTTGATGATCGGCGAAGATCTCGCAACGATTACCAAGAAGGAAATGTCGCTACAACTTCAGTGCAGACTTAACTGTAGCAAGTTCAAGGTCATGGACTGGGAACAACTGGAGCGTTTTCAATTCTCACAAGAGGAGAAGTGTTTAACGCATTCAAGGAATAAATCCGTGCTTCGGCATTTCAAACAAGACGAGCATGGTAGCTTACTATCACACTTGAAGGATGTAGTAGAGGGACCGTTTTAGGGGCGCAAATGATAGAAGCAGTATATGTTTTCAACCACTCCATTCCCAGAATGAGGTCAATATCTTGAAGACATCAAAACAATGGGGGGAAACATGGAATTCCATCCCTTCAAGTTCAACGGGGACGTTGTGATTAACCATGGTGGTTCGACATTGGCCCGAAGAATGCAGCTTGGAATTCCGGCCAAGTGATGGCGGTTCCAACAGGTAAGGCACGACTGTGGCTGTCCCACCATTGAGTAGAGGGACCTTTCGTACAGTAAGCCACGAAGGTGACATAGTTGGCAGGGGCTACATCAGCAGACTCCAACTCGAAAGGGGTGTCATGAAGCCAGTCATTAGCATCAAGTGGCTGGTATGAACTACTGTAGATGACAGGATTGAGACGCGCAAAGTCTTGCATGTTACGGGGGCTGGCTGATGATTCATATTGGGAAGCGGAAACTGAGCTGTGACTCCTTTCATGAACTGGCGATTCAGCTCAACTGTTGTATCATTCCGGCCCTGCGTTCGGGAGGTGGTTGATTGTCGCCACCACGATCACAACCAGTGGGTCTAACAGTCCTGCTTAAATGCAACAGGGGGTAGTTTAACAAGGGCTGGTGCAAGCGTATGGAGTCATTCATGAGGTAATCATTACAATGAGCAAGGCACAATATGTACATAGCAGTAGTCATTGAAGACATACCGATACATATACAGAGCCAATTACACGTTGTTAGTATGAGTTTGGACAAGAGAAACATCATAGACATACTAGGCGGCACGCATGCACGCGATAGAGGGATACATAAACGGGACATAGCAAAGGCTACATCAACCTCGAAGAAAAAGCACTAGAGTGAGGGATTTGCAAGTGACGACGCAGGGTGCCCTCGATAAAAGGATCCTGCGGCCCGTGAACATTGTGAAGCAGATCCTGGCCCTTAATTCAAGAAAGGCATAATACAAATCTCCAGATGGATGTGATCACGAGAACCTAGGATAGAGTTAGCAAAATCATTTAACCCGAGTAGAAGAGAGATCAGAGTCCTAGAGTATAGACGAGGATTAAAAGATCCTACTACCACCCAATGGCGACATGGGCCCGTAAGCCACATAGCCATGTTAGTAAATCAGTTATTCAAAGACTAGACTCAACTTCGGCCAAGGAGTTGGAAAGGGGGATCCTACAGGCAGCCGGCTCTGATACCAACTTGTGACGCCCCCGATTCAACCGTACACTAATCATAGACGCAAATGTGTACGATCAAGATCAGGGACTCATGGGATGATCTCACAACACAACTCTAGACACAAATCAAAATAATACAAGCTCCATATTACAAGCCAGGGCCTCGAGGGCTCAAATACATAGGTCGATACACAAGAGTCAGCGGAAGCAACAATATCTGTGTACAGACATAAGTTGAACAAGGTTGCCTTAAGAAGGCTAGCACAAACATCAACGATCGAAGAGGCAAGGCCTCCTGCCTGGGACCTCCTAACTACTCCTGGTCTTCGGCGGTCTCCACATAGAAGTAGGCATCCTCGGGGTAGTAGCAGACGTTGGCGGTGGCATCTGGCTCCTGGGATCCACCCACTAGTTGCATCAACCAGAAAGAAGGAAGAAGGGGGGAAAGGGGTAGCAAAGCAACCGTGAGTACTCATCCAAAGTACTCACAAGCATCATATCTATACTAAGTATGCATTGGTATCAAATGGAAGGGTTGGATATGTGGACTGAACTGCAGAATGCTAGAATAGAGGGAAAGGCCTAGCCTATCGAGGACTAGCATCTTCAAGCAGCTCCAAGTGTCTTGCAGCATGTAGAACAGTAAAGAATAGCAGTTTATAATTAAGAAGCATGTTGTAGAATTAATGCCCAGAGATCCTTCGTCGACTCCCTGCGAGAAAGCACTCCCGGAGCCAACATATCCATCACATATCTCAAGTATCCATTTTTAGTTGTATAAGATCAGGATACAAGTCTGAACGTCCATTACCGTGGACATGGTATTCGAATATATATCTTCCCTGCAGGGGTGCACCACGTTACCCAACACGCTCGATCACTCTGGCCGGACACACCGTTCCGGGGTCAATGCCCGGCCTCGGAAGATCAACACGCCGCAGCCCTACCTAGGCTCAACAGAGAGGTCCTCGCCGGTCTATAACCTAAGCCCCCGCGGTCTTGGGCCCATCGCCCGTTGCACTCCGGGTCATTGCGAGCAGGGTGTATACCAGCACCAATCGGATGGCCAGCACGATCCGACCATCCCGCAATGCTGAACTGGACGTCTGACAAAGTTTCGGCTGATACTGCGACATCGAGGCCCATAACTATTCTCGCGTGGTGGTTAGTGCGTAAAGGCCAAAGGCCAACTCAGAACAAATACCCAAACCTGTTAGTGCATTATTAAAAGAAGTGACAGCTGTCGGGACAAGTCCGGAGCTATCACCCCCTCCTGGGTGATACCGCTAAACAGCCAGCCACCACCGTCACATCGCACGGGTGCTAGTTAATTAACCGTTTAATTAATTAATTATATTTATTAATATATATTTTTCTAATTCTGTTTCTTTTACTTATAACAGGGGATGAGCCCCACTGCTCAGTGGCCCATTAGGCCATTGGAGCGGGTGGTTAACGGGGCGGGTGCTGCCCCGGTTGGAGGCCAAACCCGCCCAGGTGCGGGGCGAGGCCGACGGTAGTCGGTAGCGGCCAACGTAGTGGCGAGGCGGGCAAGCAGCAGCAGTTCAGCAGGGGCGGCTGCAGAAGCAGAGTAGAAGCAACTAGTAGTCGCTAGGAGCAGCAGCAACAACGCAATTAGCAGCGACAGCAGGTAGTAGCACTGTCGCAGCATGCAGTAGGCAGGGCCGCAAGCGGCTGCGGGGGCACGCGGACATGCGTGGACAGGCGCCGGGCGCGGCGTGGCTAGCGGGGCAGCTGCATGGCGAGCAGCCGGCGGCGGCAGAGGCAACGGGTAGCGGCAGTAACCGGCAGCAGCAGCGCAGTATCACCAACAACAGTTACGCGGCAACAGCAATAGTAGCACAGCCACGAACAGCATGAGCATGTGAGCATGTGTGAGCGGACAAGTTCTGGCCATGGTGAGCGCCGGTTGTGTTCAGACGGCCATTGGGAAAAGAGCTACAGGGCACCATTTTCTGCGTGGTTGGTCGGGATCGATCGCGCGACTAACGCCGCGTCGAATGGGAGTAGCGGCAGAAGCTAGGGGACGGATGTGAGGGCTGCTGCGATGGCCGAGCGATGGTGGCGGTGGCGCTCGTCGGGAACGTAGCTACAGGACGCGGGGGAAAGAGGGGAGAGGCCACGGAGGACCGGGAGCTCATAGGGAGGCTGTAGTCGAGCTCGGCGAGGCCGGAAGCAGACCGGCGCGGTGGAACGAATGGCGGACGGCGGTGACACCGAGGTTGAAGAAGGGCTCGATCCCCTCGGTGTAGTGGCGTAGCACCCGAGTTGGTCCTCGTAGGCGAAGCAGAGGAGGCGGGCGGAGCTCCTGGTGGAGTCTTGGCTGACAGGGAGGTCAGTGGCCGCGACGGTGCAGCAGCCAGTGGCGACGGAGGCGTTCGGGAGTGGGCGGATCTAAGGAGGGGAGGCAGAGAGGGAGAGGGAGGGGCGCTAGGAAGAGGGGCTAGGGTTGGGTTCGGGCACCGGGGTAGATAAAGGAAGGGGGCACGGTGGATGGGCGCCACGGCATCGCCCTGTGCCGTGGCGGCCATCGCCGGCGTCCACGGTTACGTGAACAGGGGAGAGGGGAGAGTTTGACGGGGGTGGGCCGGCCTGCTAGGTACATGGGCCGGGTGGACCAAGGGAGGGGTTTTTTTGCTTTATTCCTATTGTCTTGCTTTTTATTTTGCTTTTAACTTTTCTGTTTTCCATTTTATCTTTTTCTTTTGCATTTTCTTTTTGTACCAAATGAGTTTTGTTTTGAACAAAACTTGGCACATAAATCTAACACAATAAATTGAGATGGAACAAAAAGTATGGGGTCAAAAGGAGTTGCCTAACCATTTTTAGAAATTGGAAAGGCCAATTTTAAATGCTGCTGGAGCACTAAATAAATTTCCAGGGACACATGGGAATCCAAAAGAGGTTGGTTCCAACATGACAAATAACTAGATATTATTTGCCACACTTTGAACATTATATTTGCATGTTTGAGAAATTTGAATTTTGGACTTTAGTTTGAACTTGAATTTGGATTGCAATTTGGATCAACCGAGGATTAGCAACAGTTAGAGTGGTGACGTGGCACTATTAACTTGGGATTACTATAGCTTAATTATCCGGGCGTCACAACCCCCCTTCCTTCTCTCCTAGTCCAACTAGGGAAGGGGGGAATCCTACTCCCGGTGGGAGTAGGACTCCTCCAGGGCGCGCCATAGAGGGTCGGCCCTCCCCCCTCCTCCACGCCTTTATATACGGGGGAGGGGGGCACCCCATAGACACACAAGTTGATCAATGATCTTGTAGCCGTGTGCGGTGCCCCCCTCCACCATAATCCACCTCGATCATATCGTAGCGGTGCTTAGGCGAAGCCCTGCGTCGGTAGCTTCATCAACACCGTCATCACGCAGTCGTGCTGACGAAACTCTCCCTCGAAGCTCTACTGGATCATGAGTTCGTGGGACGTCACCGAGCTGAACGTGTGCAGGTCGCGGAGGTGTCGTACGTTCGATACTAGGATCGGTCGATCGTGAAGACGTACGACAACATCAACCGCGTTGTCATAACGCTTCCGCTTACGGTCTACGAGGGTACGTGGACGACACTCTCCCCTCTCATTGCTATGCATAACCATGATCTTGCGTGTGCGTAGGAAATTTTTTGAAATTACTATGTTCCCCAACATGACATGCTGGTAAGCAGTATGACTATTATCGCCCACAACTCTTTGTGTTCTACTCGTGCATATAACATCTACGCATAGACCTAGCTCGGGTGCCACTGTTGGGGAACGCCTTATTTCAAAAAAATTGCCTACAATCACGCAAGATCTATCTAGGAGATGCCTAGCAACGAGAGGGGAGAGTGTGTCTACGTACCCTCATAGACCAAAAGCGGAAGCGTTAAGTAACGCGGTTGATGTAGTCGAACGTCTTTGCGATCCAACCGATCCAAGTACCGAACGTACGGCACCTCCGTGTTCAGCACACGTTCAGCTCGATGATGTCCCTCGAGCTCTTGATCTAGTTGATGCCGATAGAGAGTTCCGTCAGCACGACGGCGTGGCGACGGTGATGATGAAGTTACCGGCGCAGGGCTTCGCTTAAGTACTACGACGATATGACCGAGGTGTGTAACTGTGGAGGGGGCACCGCACACGGCTAAGAGATTGTCTGTTGTGCCTTTGGGGTGCCCCATTGCCCCCGTATATAAAGGAGGGGAGGAGGAGGCCGGCCAACAAGGGGCGTGCCAGGGAGAGGGGAGTCCTACTAGGATTCGGCCCCACCCTTTTTTCCTTCTACCGGAGGGGGAGAAGGGGAAGGAGAGGGAGTAGGAGAAGGAAAGGGGGTGGCGCCCCCTTCCCAAGTCAAATTCAGCCTCCTCCCTTGTGGGGGGTGCACCAGCCCCTTGTGGGCTGGTTAGCCTCCCTCCTATGGCCCATAAGGCCCATATCTTTCCCCGGGGGTTCCGGTAACCTCCCGATACTCCGAAAAATGCCTGAATCACTCAGAACCATTCTGATGTCCGAATGCAACCTTCCAATATACGAATCTTTACCTCTCGACCATTTCGAGACTCCTCGTCATGTCCGTGATCTCATCCAAGACTCGGAACAAACTTCGGTACATCAAATCACATAACTCATAATACAAATCGTCATTGAATGTTAAGCGTGCGGACCCTACGGGTTCGAGAACTATGTAGACATGACCGAGACACATCTCCGGTCAATAACCAATAGCGGAACCTGGATGCTCATATTGGCTCCTACATATTCTACGAAGATCTTTATCGGTCAAACAGCATAACAACATATGTTGTTCCTTTTGTCATCGGCATGTTACTTGCCCGAGATTCGATCATCGGTATCCTCATACCTAGTTCAATCTCGTTACCTGCAAGTCTCTTTACTCATTCCATAGTGCATCATCCCGTAACTAACTCATTAGTCACATTGCTTGCAAGGCTTATAGTGATGTGCATTACCGAGAGAGCCCAGAGATACCTCTCCGATACACGGAGTGACAAATCCTAATCTTGATCTATGCCAACCCAACAAACACCTTCGGAGACACCTGTAGAGCATCTTTATAATCACCCAGTTGTGTTGTGATGTTTGATACCACACAAGGTGTTCCTTAGGTATTCGGAAGTTGCATAATCTCATAGTCAGAGGAACATGTATAAGTCATGAAGAAAGCAATAGCAATAAAACTTAACGATCATTATGCTAAGCTAACGGATGGGTCTTGTCCATCACATTATTCTCCTAATGATGTGATCCCGTTCATCAAATGACAACACATGTCTATGGTCAGGAAACTTAACCATCTTTGATTAACGAGCTAGTCTAGTAGAGGCATACTAGGGACACTTTGTTTTGTCTATGTATTCACACATGTATCAAGCTTCCGGTTAATACAATACTAGCATGAATAATAAACATTTATCATGATATAAGGAAATATAAATAACAAATTTATTATTGCCTTTAGGGCATATTTCCTTCAACTCATCACCATAGCTGACACTGACAGTTTGTTTCTTACAATCTGTTTTAGCATTAACGGTGTTCAAGAAAGGTCTTCCAAAGATAATGGGACAAAAATCATCTTGTGGCACCAAGAACCAGAAAATCAGTAGGATATTTTATTTTCCCACAAAAGACTTCAACATCTCTAACAATCCCAATTGGTGATGTGGTATCTCTATTAGCAAGTTTAATAGTAACATCTATTTCTTCTATCTCTGCAGGTGCTATGTAATTCATAATTTCTTGATATAAGGTAAAGGGAATAACACTCACGCTAGCACCTATGTCACATAAACCATGAGAATAGTGATCTCCTAATTTAACTTAGACAACGGGCATGCCAACAACGGGTCTACGATTACCTATTTTATCAGGTTTGACAATTCTAGTAGCTTCATTACAGAAGTAAATAACATGCCCATCTATATTTTCTTCCAGGAGATCCTTAACCATAGCAACACTAGGTTCTACTTTTATTTGTTCATCAGGTTAGGTGTTCTAATATAATTTTCGTTGACCACAGTTGAAACTTTAGCATGTTCCTTTATACTAACAGGAAAAGGTGGTTTCTCAATATAAGCAGTAGGAACAACTGGATCAACATTATAAATAATAGTTTCCTCTTTAGTTGGTAGAGGTTCTTTAATTTATTTTTTAATAGGTGGGTGATATTTAAACCACTTATCCTTAGGGAGATCAACATGAGTAGCAAATGATTCACAGAGTCAAGTCCATATTTAATGCTAAACTTTTGAAAAGCATCGGTATTCATAAAAGACTTAACACAATCATACTTAAGCTTATTACCTGACTCTTTACCTTCGTCGAGTTCCCAATCTTCAGAATTGCATTTAATTCTTTCCAAAAGATCCCACCGGAATTGAATTGTCTTCTTCATAAAGGAACCAGTACAAGAAGTATCAAGCATGGATTGATCATCACGAGAAAGCTGAGCATAAAAATTCTGAATAATAATTTCTCTTGAGAGCTCATGATTGGGGCATGAATATAACATTGAATTAAGCCTCCCCCAAGCTAGAGCAATACCTTCTCCTTCGCGAGGCCAAAAATTATATATATAATTACGATCACGATGAACTAGATGCATAGGATAATTTTTTGGTGAAACTCCAATTTCAATCGATTCCAATTCCAAGGTCCAGTATCATCGCATAGCCTATACCATGCCAATGCCTTTCCCTTCAAAGATAAAGGGAAAACCGGGTAAACCTGCAGGCTTAAACAATTCACAAATTTCTTCCACGTTATCAAGTGCATATCAGGATGTTCTGTTCCATCTCCTGCATAAGGATTAGCTAGCAGTTGTTCTATCATAGCCTAGGGAATTTCATATTCAATATTTTCAGTAGGTGCAGTAGGTTGAGGGGTAACTAATTTTGGTTCTGGTCGAGGTGAAGATACCCCGAACAAACCCCTCAGTGGATTGTTTTCCATAGTAACAAGTGACAATAAATTTCAGCACGTAGTAATAATTTTTTCCTTACCAATTTCCACTTACCAAGAGCGCTTCACTCCCCGGCAACGGCGCCAGAAAATAGACTTGATGACCCACAAGTATATGGGATCAATTGTAGCCTTTTCGATAAGTAAGAGTGTCGAACCCAACGAGGAGCAGAAGGAAATGACAAGTTGTTTTCAGCAAGGTAATGTCTGCAAGTGCTAAAATTGTAAGTAGCAGAGTAGTTTGATAGCAAGAGAATTTGTAATGAGCAAGTAGCGGTAATGGTAACAAAAGTGAAGCAAGGTAGACAAATCCTTTTGAGGTAAAGGACAGGCGAAAACAGTCTCTTATAATAAGCAAAGCGTTCTTGAGGGTACAGAGCAATTTCATCTAGTCACTTTCATCATGTTGGTTTGATTCGTGTTCGCTACTTTGATAATTTGATATGTGGGTGGACCGGTGCTTAGGTGTTGTTCTTACTTGAACAAGCCTCCTACTTATGATTAACACCCTTGCAAGCATCAGCAACAACGAGAAAAGTATTAAGAATAAATTCTAACCATATCATTAATCTTTTGGATCCAATCGGCCCCTAACGAAATAGCGCATAAATTAGGCTTTAAGCTTCTGTCACTCACAGCCCATCATCTAATAACTACTCCACAATGCATTCCCTTAGGCCCAAATATGGTGAAGTGTCATGTAGTCGACATTCACATGACACCACTAAGGGAATCACAACATTCATACTATCAAAATATCGAACACATATCAAGTTCACATGATTACTTGCAACATGATTTCTCCCGTGACCTCAAGGACAAAAGTAACTACTCAGAAATGATAATCATGCTCAATATCAGAGGGGTATTAAATAGCATATTGGATCTGAACATATAATCTTCCAACAAATAAACCATATAGTAATCAACTACAAGATGTAATCAACACTACTAGTCACTCACAAGCACCAATCTATAGTTCCGGTACAAAGATTGAACACAAGAGATGAACTAGGGTTTGAGAGGAGATGGTGTTGTTGAAGATGTTGATGGACATTGCCCTCCCCAAGATGGGAGAGTTGTTGGTAATGATAATGACGATGATTTCCCCTCCGAGAGGGAAGTTTCCCTGGTGGAATCGCTCCGCCAGAGGACAAAAGTGCTCCTACCCAAGTTTCGCCTCGATAAGGCGGTGCTCCGCCCCGGAAGTCCTCTCTTTATTTTTTTAGGTCAAAATGACTTATATACCAGAAGATGGGCACCAGAGGTGGGCCGAGGGAAGCACAACCCACCAGGGCGCACCTGGGCTCCCTGGCACGCCCAGGTGGGTTGTGCCCACATGGTGGGCCCCCTTTGGTACTTATTGGCTCCAATATTTCTCATATATTACATAACAATTCCCCGTGAAGTTTTAGCTCATTTGGAGTTGTGCGGAATGGGTGGCCTGACGTAGCTTTTTCAGGTCCAGATTCCCAGCTGCCAGAATTCTCCCTCTTTGTTTGTACCTTGCATATTATGAGAGAAAAGGCATTAGAATTACTCCAAAAAGAATTATTATGCATAAAAAACATTATAAATAACAGTAGGTAAACATGATGCAAAATGGTCGTATCACGGAGCACTGCGCCTCCACGCCAGGTACTACACCCTTGTATGTGATGTTGCTGGGCTTAATCTTTGATGGATTGATGCCCATCTTCCTAACCGCGTCAGCACAGATCAGGTTTAGGCTGTTGCCCCCATCCATAATGACCCTTGTCAAGTGAAACCAATCTAGAATGGGGCAAGGACCAGCGCCGTCGAACCTCCATGAAGGATACTGGTGGATGGTCTCGCTTGTTGAAGGTGATCAGGCAAGCCGACCATGGATTGTACTTCAGGGCTATGGGCTCTAAGATGTAAACGTCCCAAAGTGCCCATTCCCTCTCCTTTGGGGAATGTGAGTGACATTGATCATATTAACATCCTTTACTTTGAGAGGGAATTGTTTCTGGCCTCCATTATTGGGCCTGCGAGGCTTGTCCTTGCCCTCACTGCGAGATTGGCTCCTACCTTGGCCTTCGACTGCGATCTTTCTGGAGTGCTTGATAACCCAACAGTTCCGGTTAGTGTGATTAGCACGTTTGTCCGAAGTGCCAGGAATCTGGTAAGGCTTGTCGAGGATCTTGTCAAGCGCAGTGGGACTGTCTCTACTCCCTTTAAAGGGTTTCTTTTTCTGGCCGGTCCTAGGATTGCTAAATCCAGCTTTAACAGTTGAATCTTTGGCATCACGGCCACTGTTCTTGTGTCGGCACTTGTTGTTCTTGTTGAACCTAGGCTTCCCGTTGCCACCCCGCACCTCAGAGGTGTCGGTCTCATTGTCATGGCTGTTACGCACTAACCGGATGTCTTCATTCGCGCAAAATTGGGTCACTAGAGAGGTAAGGGCTGCCATGGTTCGTGGCTTATCTTTTCCAAGCTGTCACACTAACCACTCATCACGGACACTATGTCGGTAAGCCGCGGCCGCTTCTGACTCAGGACAGTCGACTATCTGGTTCGTTTTATTTAAGAATATATACTAGAATTTCCTGGCGGACTCACCAGGCTACTGAATGATATGGCTGAGGTCATCGAGATCCAGGAGCTGAGCATATGTACCCTAGAAGTTTGCCCTGAAGGCCTCCTCTAAGTTCTCCCAACTTCCAACAAAATTCTCGGGCAAGCTGTTGAGCCAATGCCTTGCCAGCCCTTTGAGCTTCAGCAGTAGACATTTGATGGCATGGAGATCATCTCCTTGAGCCATATGAATGTGGAGAAGGAAATCTTTGATCCACAAAGCCGGGTTAGTAGTTTTGTCATACAATTCAATATTTACGGGTTTAAACCCTTTAGGGAACTGGTGCTCCATGACATCGTCTGTGAAACATATTGGGTGTGCGGGCCCTCAAAACCGAGCTATATCATGTCGAAGATCAATTGTCGTCGGAGCATGCGTATGCTCCCGAGCCTGCATTTTTCTGTCGAGCCAAGCTTCATAACCAGCAGGACCAGCGAGAGTGTGTCCTTTTGATCCATAAATTGACCTTGCTAGGCAGGATTTGCGTTTAGCTTTCTTCGCAAGGTAAAAGGCTCAGCTGGTTGTATTGGTTCTTTGCCTGCACGGTGCTCTGTGGGGGGATTTTGATTCCCTCCAGTGGGCCTGTCCCATCTGCGAGGAGGACGATCAGGTTCATCGGATTGATCATGCTTTAATAGCATGTTTTCGGTGACCTCGTCATCGAATGCAGGAAATAAAGACCGACATGTGTAGGTTTTGACTTTGTCTTTGCACCGTAACTCAAAGTCTTGCTCGACTGTGAGGACCACAATCCACTTATCACTGAGCGTATTCTAATAAGCTTGAAGCTGCTGCTGTTTATTTTTCATACTTCGAGCTGGGGCGATGAGCCACCGCCGAAATCGTTCTTGCTCATATGGGTCCTCGGGAACGATGGAATCCTCGGGTCCGAGACTGACATCATCCTTGGATTCGGGGAGGTAGTTACTATCCTCGCCGTCCTCGGGGTCTTTGGGATTCTCATCGTCGAACATCGTTGTATGGTCGTTAACCTGACCGGGCGTGGAGTGACCGCCGTTACCCTGATCCTTGGCGTCTTCTTGAGTGTCGCCATTGTCAGTGGCATCTAGGGTGTTATTTTGGCTTGCACTGCCCCTGCCGGCACTCTTGGATCCCTTTCGAGCACGTCGGCGCTTGGGAGGGAACTTTTTTATCCACCCCATCCTACTTAGGGGTGTCAACCATGTAGATGTCATAAGTAGAGATTGCGACCTAGTTGACGGTATGGTATATGACCATGGGTGAAGCCGCGCCTGACACGCCACAGACATCTTCATCCATGTCGGTTGCCTCATCAGAGGCGTAGTTCAGTACGTCGGTTAAGTCTTTGACCGTAGCGACTAGGTGAGTGGTGGATGGGATGAAAACTTCCTTATTCTCAGCTTTACATCTGATTTGGTCGTAGACAACGGTCGAGATTGTGAGATTCTTGATTCGGTCTAGCATCTCATTTAAGTGGGAGAAACCAGCCGGGTCCATTGCTTGTTTGTAGGCCGGGCGGATTTGAAGTATGCCCCGCGAGTTCCTTAACACAGCCTCGGAGCTCTAATTAGCCAGGGTTAACTCTTGGTCTGCGGGGGAATGACCGGATCCGAGCTTAAACCCGGTTCTGAGGTCAGACCCGACTCGAGGTCGAGATCTAATGAGAGAGTGGCCGAATCCATGCTCATGGTTGGATCCGATGTGATGACGATCGGATCCGTATTTGAAGTCGGTCCGATGGGGGGTCCGGTCTGATCCCTAGATCAGAGGCTGGCTCCATGCTCAAAGCCACAGTGCCTGAGGGGTTCTCAAGCCGATCTGGCCTCCAGCCAGAGAGAGCGAGATCGCTGCGGGAGTCAGCGGTATATTCTAAACTCCAGAATGTGATGACTTGGTTCGGGGCGAAGCTTTCGACACAATCGAGATGGCCGGTCGTGTTGGCGTGAAGCACAATGCTACTGAATGTGAAAAGATGGCCGTGGATGAAGATGTCACCGCAACCAATGTTCCTGTTTATCTAAAGACAAGCCATTGATCCTCTTTGACCACACAGCGAGACCTGCATGGGCCACCAATGTCGGTACTAAAACCGGCAGATCTCGGGTAGGGGGTCCTGAGCTGTGGATCTTGGAACGATGGGTAAGAGGAGACAAGGGAGACAATGCTTACCCAGGTCCGGGACCTCTCGAAGAGGTAAAACCCTATGTCCTGCTTGATTATATTGATGATGAAGTATCGAGTACACGTTGATCTACCTCGAGATCGTATGTTGTGTTCTAAACCCTAAGGCTGGTAATTCTGATAGTGTCTCGACGGACTAAACCTTCTATCTTATATAGGCACCAGGGGTATCTAGGGTTACACATGGTCGGTTGCCAACTAGTAATAAACACGCCGACATTTGGAGTTGTACTTGAAGTACACACCAAGTCTGCTGAAGTGTCCGTCTTCATCATGACTGGGTTCGAAGCTTCCGGAGTCCTTGTTTAGATTGGTGGGCCGCAAGCTCGGCCCATGGACTGTAGGTTACATGGGTTAGCACCCCGGTCCAGGACACCGTTACGAGGCGACTTGGAATATCGGCTCCAAGAGGCACATATGATGAATTGTGAGCTCGGATCCATCCCCATGAAATACCTTGGAATGCCAATATCGCCTAGGGTGTTGTCTATGCGGGACTTTGATCCAATTGTGGAGAAGGTTGCTGGTAGAGTGGAGCAGTGGCAAGGTAAACTGTTGGCTTTGGGTGGACGTCTACCTTAAAGATGGGACCCATGCTGCTTTCGATAAACTTAGGTCGAGATTTTATTTGGGCCAAAGAACAGGGGAGGCGAAAGTATCACATTGTTAAATGGGAACACATATGCTCTCCAGAAGAAGTCGTGGGCATCGGACTTATTAATACCAAATTTATGAATTGGTGACTCATGACAAAGTGGGTTGGAAAAATCCTCATAGGCCAAGGAGGGTTATGGCTATCTGTATTCTCCAACAAGTACCTGAACGACAGAGGCGTGGAATTCTGCCCAAATGTACAATTGTCACAATTCGCTAAAGACATTCTTGGGTTGGGGAAAAAATTGTGATTCACAATGGCAAGGCGGGATCCTTTTGGCTCGATGTATGGTGTGGCGAGCAAGCGTTATGTGAGAGGTTCCCGACCCTATTTGCAATTTCCGAGAAATCAAATGCCAAGGTGGCGGATGTTTGGGCTAATTCAAGTTGGCAACCTAGATTCCGGCGATCGCTTGGGCGTATCAAGATCTCGAAGTGGGAGGACCTCCGCGCTAGGCTCCAAGGAGTCCACTTATATATCTACCGGAAGGGACGAGGTCTCATGGAAGCTGGAAGCATCGGGTTGCTTCTCGATGGGATCGTTATACAAAGAAATCTTCAAATCATACACTCCATGTGATCTAAGAGGGATTTGGAAGGTCCGGATGCCGGCCAAGATTAAAATATTTCTCTAGCAGGTTGCTCATAATCACATCACAAGCTGAGACGAAGGTCAGAAGAGGCACGGTCCAGGGGACGGGAATTGTGTGTGGTGTGGCGCGGCCGAGGATCACGACCATCTCTTGTTCAGCTGCATCATTGCATGCTTCATGTGGAGCGCCCTCCGCGAGGTAACTGGAGTTTCTTGGAACCCAAGTGGGTTTGTTGAGCTACATAGGATGGTTCAGGGCGCGTCGAGAGGGGAACGCCGTCAAGCATGGCTCGCTTTTGGGGCATTGGTGTGGGCCTTGTGGACTACACGTAACAAAGCACTTATAGAGGGGATTTCTTTCCCCATCCGGCTAATCTTCTATACAAAATTGTCTCTTTCTTGCAGCTATGGAAGCTATTGGCCAAGTCAAAGGGCAGAGGAAGCATGGAGCAGCTCGTGCTAGGTGCGGGTAAAGTGCACTGAACTTCGACGTGTTGGGTAGGAGAGTTCTTCGATTGGGTGCCACCATTCCTACCTTCATCTTCTTGGCGTCGTGATTGTTAGTTTGCCTGCAACCGGCAATTCGTCGATGTTATTAGCCTTTCGGCTTGTATCCGCACTCCTTTATTTATTCCCTTTTTTCTATTAGACTTTCTCTCTGTTGGCTTGTATGACTGTAGGGCCTCATCTTAATGCCGGGCAAGCGCCTCCTTTCTAAAAATAATAATAATATGAGAACTAAAATTAAAATACATATATTTTATTGTAGTTGACTATTGTATAGTAGTCAAATTTTAATTAAATATAAGTAGCATAACATAATATAAATGGTTGAATTTTTCCCACGCATGGTTGCATGATGTTGCAAGTCTTTTCCTATGTTTGGTTACCTGTTTGAATTGAGATAAATTTTACAGGGATCATAAAATTAGTTACAGTAGAAGATACTCGCACTCCTGAAACTAATGCAAAAGCAAATTTAAGAGTGTTCTTATATTTTTCAAAACAATAAAATATATGAAGCATGTGGGAAAAAACAATGTACCAAAGGAGAATATTTTTTAAAACATATTTGCTATTTCACATCTAGAAGTGAAATAGTTATCTCATATCTAACTTTGTTACCACATGATTTAGACATCGAGATTCGTATTTTCCATTTCTTTTTGTCATTTGGTGTTGTTTCTGTGAGCGTTGCTCACACGAGGGGTCCTCGTGGCGTTTAGGCCATTGTATATCTTTTTCACGGCCCTCATGAGTTGCCTTGGCCTGGGATGCGGCCACAAGCTATTTTAATTTTCTTTTTTGTTTCCTTTTCCTTTTTCTTCTTGTTTCAAATTCAAAAACTTTTTAAATTTATAAATATATTAATTTTCTCTAATTTTATCTCTTTTCCATTTTTCATTTTTCATTTTTCATTTTTTAAAGTTAATGATTTTTTGCATCAGTGTTAGCTGTCTGTCCATCACAAAATAGGGGCTATCTTTTTTCTTGTATCGACTTGCAACTGGAGTCCGACATTCTTTTGTCCCACTTGCAGTCCCACCCTCGACTTGCAACTGGGTCTCGACATTTTATTGTCTCGGTTGCAAGTCCACGTTCGACTTGCAAATGGGGCACGAACTTTTTTTGTCCCAGTTATAAATCCAACCTCGACTTGCAACCGAGGCCCAAACTTGTTTGTTCCAGTTGCAAGTTCACCCTTGAGTCGCAACTGGAGTTGGATCTTTTTTAGTCTCAATTGGAAGTCCACCCTCGACTCACAGCTAGGGCCCGACTATTTTTGTCTCAGTTGCAAGTCCATCATCAACTCACAATTTGGGCCCGGCCTTTTCCCCCCTGTTTATAGCCCAACCTCGACTCACAACAGGGGTGGACCTTTTTTGTCCTAGTTGCAAGTCTACCATCGACTTGCAAATAGCCCAACCTTTTTTTTCCAAGTTGCAAGTCCACCCTTGACTCGCAACTGGGGTTGCACCTTCTCTTTTCCTTAGTTGCAAGTCCACCCTTGACTCGCAATTGGGGTCAAACACTTTTTTTGTCCTAGTTGCAAGTCCACCCTCGACTTGCAACTGGGGTGCGACCCTTTTCTTGTCGTAGTTGCAAGTCCACCCTTGACTCGTAACTGGGCGCCGACATTTTTTCCTAGTTGCAATTCCAACCTCGAATTGCAACTGGGACCCAACCTTTTTTAGTTGCAAGTCCACTCTCGACTCGCAACTGGGCCCGGCCTTTTCTGTATCAATTACAATCCCACCCACGATCCGCGACAAGCGCCCGACCTTCTTTTTTTAAAACCAAGGTGTTTTTTAATTTATGTTTGTAACTTTAAAAATCATGATCTCTTCCCACGTAGACATTTTTTAGTTTCATGAACATTTTTTACTAAAATTTTAACTTAACATTATTTTTCAAATTTGCTAATTCCTTTCTATTTCATGAAATTATAAAAACATAAAAGAAAATATTTCACCAAAAATTAAAATAACTTTTTTATATTTCATGAGCATTTTCTAGAATTTGTGAACATTTTTATATTCATGTGCAATTATTAAATTTACAAACGTTTCTGTATGATTTCAGTACATTATTAAGATAAACAAAAAAATATGAATTTTTTGTAATTTTATTATTAACTTTTTTTTATATAAGTCATGTTTACAATGTAACGATGTCCAAACATGATCATTCATCCATTTGTCAGATTGGTACTTAGAAGGTTTTAAATATCTCTGCTGAATCGTGAGATACATGGAAGCTGGCTAGGTATCATGCACCCAAAAAAAACTATCAGGCATGCATGCACTCCTTATGGTGGTTGTCTGTATATGCGCACATATATACGCTTCATCCGTTCCATACATCGTTCCAGAATCTGGAGAACGGCCAGCCCAGGACTAAGCGATGCAAGCAATTGCTAAGGTAGCAGAGGAGCTTATGGAGCAATCATCACTGAAATCAAACATAGAGCTTTAGCCTTTAATTGTAGTTTTACTTTTGAATTTAGAGAGGCAAATATGGACGCTTGTAGAGAATGATTTGGTGCATCGATAATTGATTTATCGTGCACTAGGCACATATATATAGGTACAAGGGGTGCGACCCGTGTCTTGTCTCCCAAGATACAAGTAAATACAGAGGGAGAGAGACACTACAGGTGCGGCATACAAAACGCAGACCTACGTACATGTACACATGTTCAATGTTCAACCCCCCCCCCCCCCCCCCCCCCCCCCCGCAGTCGAAGCGTCGCCGGTGACGCAGAGACTGGTCCGAAAGCCCTCAAACGTCGAGGTGGGTAGTCCCTTCGTCATGACATCGGCGAACTGCTGATCGGTGGGCACATGGAGACCTCGAACACGACCAAGTGCGACGTGCTCCCTGACGAAGTGAATGTCGAGCTCGATATGCTTCGTCCGTCGGTGATGGACATGGTTGGCAGCGAGATACACCGCGGAGACGTTGTCGCAGTAAACAAGCGTCGCCTTGGTAACCTCGCATAGCAACTCCTGAAGTAGCTGTCGTAGCCAAGAGCACTACGCAACGGCGTTGGCCACGGCCCTGTACTCGGCCTCGGCACTCGATCGTGAGACCGTGGGCTGTCGTTTAGACGACCACGAAATCAGAGAGGGCCCAAGGTAGACGCAGTAGCCGGAAGTGGAGCGGCTAGTGTCGGGACACCCAGCCCAGTCGGCGTCGGAGTAGGCGACAAGGCTGGTGTCAGGTGATGCCGTCAGGGTGAGACCCATAGCTGTGGTGTCACGTATGTACCGAAGGATACGTTTCACCAGAGCCCAATGAGTGTCACGAGGAGCATGCATATGAAGGCACACCTGCTGGACAGCGTACTGAATGTCCGGACGCGTCAGTGTAAGGTACTGAAGCGCACCGACGATGGAGCGGTAGAAGGGAGCGTCGGACGCCGGAGAGCCCTCGACGGCGGACACCTTAGCCTTCGTGTCGACAGGCGTAGGAGCAGGCTTGCAGTTCAGCATGCCCGCTCGCTCCAGAAGCTCGTAGGCATACTTCTGCTGATACAAGAAGAAGCCAGTAGCCCGGCGCACAACCTCGATCCAGAGGAAGTAGTGGAGAGCCCCCAAATCCTTGAGGGCGAACTAAGTGCCGAGGCGAGCTGTGATCTACTGAAAGAGCACTGGCGAGGAGGCAGTCAGGATGATGTCATCGACGTACAGGAGGAGGTACGCGGTGGCGGGACCCTGGTGATAGACAAACAGGGAGGCATCGGATTGTGTGGACCGGAACCCCTGTTGTTGAAGAAAGGCCGCGGTCCGCTGGTACCAAGCCCGAGGCGCCTGCTTCAACCCATAGAGGGAACGGGAGAGCAAGCACACGTGGTCCGGATAGTCGGTGTCGATGAAACCAGTAGGCTGCTGACAAAACACCTGCTCGTCGAGATGGCCATGCAAGAAAGCATTAGACACATCGAGATGGTGAACTGGCCAGGCACGAGAAACAGCAAGCTGGAAGACAGCGCGAATCGTGCCCGGTTTGACAACCGGGGCGAAGGTGTCGGTGAAGTCCACGCCGGCACGCTGGCGAAAGCCGCGCACCACCCAACGCGCCTTGTAGCGCTCGAGAGAGCCGTTGTTGCGAGTCTTGTGGCGGAAGACCCACTTGCCAGTGATCACATTGGCACGGGGAGGCCGCGGGACAAGCTGCCACGTATGGTTGCGCTGCAGGGCATCAAACTCCTCACGCATCGCAGCAAGCCAGTTCGGATCCCGAAGGGCTGCGTGAGCGGAGGTGGGGAGTGGAGACGGTGCTGAGCTAGATGCAGCACACGCATACTCGTCAGACGTGTAGCGCGTGCTAGGACGAAGTGTCCCGGTCCGAGCCCGGGTGACCACACCGGTGAGGGGTGCAGCCGCGACGACGGGGGCGGCCGAGGGGGCCGCGACGGTTGCCGCCGAGGGGGCCGCGGCGACAGGGGCCGCCGAGGGGGCTACGGTGGGGGCCGCGGCGACAGGGGTCGTCGGCGCGGGGAGCGCGGGCAGTGCCGAGCCCAGTGCGCGGCTGGTCGGTCCGCCAGAGGAGGAGGCAGGGGCGGACCGCGCCGCGGGAGACGCCGAAGGTGATGGTACCTGCTGAAATGGGAACACCAGCTCATCAAAGTACACATGCCGCGAAGTGAAAATGCGGTGGGACACTGGATTATAGCACCGGTAACCTTTGGTGTTGGGAGGATAACCAAGAAATATGCATGGAAGCGACCGGGGAGCGAGTTTGTGAGGAGCAGTGGACGCGGTGCTAGGATAACAGAGACACCCAAAAATGCGATGAACATCATAAGATGGAACCGCACCGAAGAGGAGCTGGTGAGGAGTGTAGTTCCAGCACGAACGACACGGGCGAATGTTAATGAGAAGGCTGGCGGTCGCGAGCGCGTCCGGCCTGAACCGAGGAGGCACGTAGGAGTGGAAGAGCAACGTGCGGACACAGTGATTAAGGGTGCGAATGACGCGCTCGGCGCGACCATTCTGTTGTGACGTGTAGGGACAAGTGAGGCGAAAAATGGTGTCGTGCGACGCAAGAAGATTGCGGACGGCGACGTTGTCAAACTCCTTGCCGTTGTCAGTTTGCAAGGCGAGAATGGGACGACCGAACTGTGTGGTGACATAGGAATAAAAAGCGGTGAGTGTGGCAAGAGGGTCGGACTTGCGACGAAGAGGAAATGTCCACACATAATGAGTAAAATCATCCAATATCACCAAATAGTATAGATAGCCCGTGTTGCTCGCAACCGGGGACGTCCAAACACCACTATGCAATAACTAAAACGGAAAGGTTGAAATGTTTGTAGACTCGCTAAAGGGGAGACGAACGTGCTTGCCAAGACGGCAAGCCTCACAAGTGTGGTCGTCAACCTTATTACATGAGAAAGAAAAACTCTGAAGAATCTGACGCATAACGGTGAAGTTGGGGTGACCGAGGCGGGCGTGCCAAAGATCGACACTAGCGGCGAAGGCGGCGGGACGACGGGTGGTGGTGGCGCCGGAGGGATGCACCGGGTAAAGCTCGTCCGGGCTGTCACATCGGTGGAGTACCATCCGTGTACAGGCGTCCTTCACAGAAAAGCCGGTATCGTCAAATTCAACAGTTATAGGATTCTCACGAGCAAGACGACGAACAGAAACGAGATTAGTGACTAAGTTAGGAGACACAAGAATATTAGACATGTTAACGGGAGTAGAAGTAGAAGGAAACGACATATGACCGACATGTGTAATGGGTAAAGAGGAACTGTTACCAACGGTGATGCGAGTGAGAGTATGAACAGGAGTGGCAGAATGAGGTTACCAGGATGAGCACTCATGTGAGCGGTGGCGCCCAAGTCCATGTACCAGTCACCACCGCCATGTAACGCCCACGATGCGGCTATATCTCCCACGTGTGGAGGCACGACTTAGAGGCATAACCGCATAGTGGTTTAGTCGCAAGAAGGGTCATCTTCACACAATCCCATGTAATGAACAAGAATGGGATAAAGAGTTGGCTTACAATCGCCACTTCACACAATACATAAATATTATTCATACATCATCCAAAATACAAACATATAGACCGACTACGGTCAAAATCCAGATGAAAATAAGACAACCCCAAATGCTAGATCCCCGATCGTCCCAACTGGGCTCCACTACTGATCATCAGGAAAAGACACATAGTAACGACCACGTTCCTCGTCGAACTCCCACTTGAGATCGACCCCATCATCTGCACTCGCATCGTCGGCACCTGCAACTGTTTTGGTAGAATCTGTGAGTCACAGGGACTCAGCAATCTCACACCCGCGAGATCAAGACTATTTAAGCTTATAGGGAAGGAAGGGGTAATGAGGTGGAGCTGCAGCGGCAATAAGCATATATGGTGGCTAACATACGCAAAAGAGAGCGAGAAGAGAAGCAACGGAACGGTCGTCATCTAGCAATGACCAAGAAGTGATCCTGAACTCCTACTTATGTCATACATAACACAGACCGTGTTCACTTCCCGGACTCCGCCGAGAAGAGACCATCACGGCTACACACGCAGTTGATGTATTTTAATTGGGTCAAGTGACAAGTTCTCTACAACCGGACATTAACAAATTCCCATCTGCCTCATAACCGCGGGCACGGCTTTCGAAAGATAAAACCCTGCAGGGGTGTCCCAACTTAGCCCAGCATAAGCTCTCACGGTCAACGAAGGATAAACCTTCTCCCGGAAAGACCCGATCAGTCTCGGAATCCCGGTTTACAAGACATTTCGACAATGGTAAATCAAGACCAGCAAAGCCGCCCGATGCGCCGACAAATCCCGATAGGAGCTGCACATATCTCGTTCTCAGGGTACACCGGATGAGACATCCTACGAGTAAAACCAGACCTCGAGTTTCCAGGAGGGGGCCCCACAGTCTACTCAGCTCGGACCAACACTCGAAGGAGCACTGGCCCGGGGGGGTTAAAATAAGATGACCCCCGGGCTCGCGAAAACCCGGGGGAAAAGGCTTAGGTGGCAAATGGTAAAACGAAGGTTGGGCCTTGCTGGAGGAGTTTTATTCAAGGCGAACTGTCAAGGGGGTCCCATAAATCACCCGACCGCGTAAGGAACGCAAACTCAAGGAACATAATCCCGGTATAACAGCAACTAGGGCGGCAAGAGTGGAACAAAACACCAGGCATAAGGCCGAGCCTTCCACCCTTTACCAAATATATATAGATGCATTAATTAAATAAGAGATATTGTGATATCCCAACATATCCATATTCCAACATGGAACCAACTTCAACTTCACCTGCAACTAGCAACGCTATAAGAGGGGCTGAGCACAAGCGGTAACATAGCCAAACAACGGTTTGCTAGGAAAGGATGGTTAGAGGCTGACATGGCAAAATGGGAGACATGGTATGGCAAGTGATAGGTTGCGTAGCATGGCAATAGAGCGAACAACTAGCAAAGCAAAGATAGAAGTGATTTCGAGGGGTGGTCATCTTGCCTGCAAGGTTCTCAGAGTTGTCGAAAGCTTGATCCTCGTAAGCGTACTCAACAGGTTCCTCATTCACGAACTCGCCTCCCGGCTCTACCCAAGACAAGAACACAAATAAACGGAACCACAATCAACCACGAGAAATGCACAAGCAACATGATGCAAAACATGTATGATATGCAAGATATGATATGCGATGCATATGCGTGCTCCGAAAGGAAAAAGATGAACGTGGCAGTAACTTGGCAAACCAAGCATGCCACTGGAAAGATGAGATGATTTCGGTCGAAATCGATATAAAGATCACCGGAAACGGATGCACGGTTTGCAAATGGCAAGCAAAACAAGAATGACACGAATCTGCGATTACCAGCATGATAGCACTTAAAATGCAACAAACAACAATGCTACAGCACTCCAACATAGCAACAAAGCATATGGCAGTAATCTACAGGAGATGCTTGACAAAAAATGAACACTGAGCTACGGCTAGATCACAACATATCAAGCTCAAACAAGCATGGAAAAAGTGCAAAAGATAACAGGTTTACAGACTTGGTGAAATTACTGGACATGCAGAAAACAGCATCAGGTAGCAATGTTGAGAGCACGAAATCAACATGCTACAAGAACTTAACATGGCAAAACTTGGCATGGAAGTGTTCTACTAAATGCATATGACAAAACTCCCTTACTTACCATAAGCCAAAAAGGACCAGAAGATATGATGGCAAGCATGTAAACATAGCAAGTTCCGTTATCAGGTTTCAGACTTGGCAGAAAACAGAGCATGGCAGAAATAATAATATGAAGGCATGTGTGTGAGCTTGATGCACTCACTACAGAGCAATTCATGACAAACCAAGCATACCTACAGAAATATGGCATGTATATGAAGCTAACCATGGTAAGAACAAAACCATAGCATGTATGGATCAACTACACTAAGCTTGGCAAAAATGAATATCATGTTAAGAATCTGCCAGAAATATTTTATAGCAAAAGTAGAGCAAGATTGAGTCATGCTATGGCACTCCATAATTGCAAACAAGGACAGAAATGGATCAATTACAACAATATCTACAAAACATCCTTACTGAACATCACCAAAATATGCATGGATCTCTCTGTAGCATCAAGTTTACATGGCAACAAAATAACAGCAGACAAGGACTTAGAGATATCACTAAGTCCCTGAAATCAGGACATTACGGAGCCTACTTTGCATGCTTGTGCTAGTCACCACAGAGATCACAAAAATACATGGCATACACTCTTGTAAAGATGGCATGGCAGACAACAAAACACATGTAGAGCTCATGATCATAAGATGCACAGATTAAATGATACAAAAATGACAAATCTCCAAGTTCTGATAAGAACCAGCAGATAACAGCAACTAGCCCTCTTGCAACAGAGATTTGGGCATCAAGATGACCTCTAATGAACATGGTGCAATTGAACAA
Source organism: Triticum aestivum (assembly GCF_018294505.1). NCBI lineage: Eukaryota > Viridiplantae > Streptophyta > Magnoliopsida > Poales > Poaceae > Triticum > Triticum aestivum. The sequence goes on from NC_057811.1 coordinate 415,461,334, forward strand.
AATGAAGAGCATCATGAGGCGAACAAATTGACTTATTACACGCACGAATCGGAGCTAAATGCAAGGAGTTATGCAATGATAAACAAGTGCACATATCGTAAAAATTCACAGACTTAGAAAAATATGGGGGGTTCGGGGAAAGTCAACGCATACTGTCGTGGAATTGTCACGGCAGATGTCCTCGAGCTAGAACTTAGTCGTGGAGCCATCGCAACTAGGAAGCTTGAAGAGGTTATGTGGGACAAGGAACACGAGGGTTTATACTGGTTCGGCCTCTTACGGTGAAGGTAAAAGCCTACGTCCAGTTGGGGTGGAATTGATTAGGGTTACGATCACCAGGGAGCTAAACTGCTATGCCCGGCTCTCGACGAGATTGTTGTCCCTAAACCGCTGCCGGGTCGTCCCTTTATATAGGGAGGCTGACGCCCAGCAGCCCTCAGAGTCCCGGCCGGCTCATAAGAGTGTCCGGCTCGGACTCTCAACTATACTTGCCTTACACTACAAGTTCTTTCATAATAATGATTGTAACTACGGGCTTTAAGCCATATCCGGGTCTTAGCCCATCTCTGGCCCATCATCTTCGAGCTTGGCTCCGGGCTTCTGGCAACGACCATACGAGTAACCCGGCCCCTCCTGGCGGGTGACTCTAAGGTCTATATCCTCAATATTAGGCCCTAGATTGATTTGAGCCGGCTCATATCAATCTTCAACTCTGCCGATAGAAAAAATCTCCGGCTTACCATCCATGTGAAGGCCATAACCCGGCGTGACGTCATCCTCTGGACTCCGGATAATCCGCCGTGACTTCATCTTCCATTAAGCCCGTCTTTTACTCCACCAGATCCGCAACAGATCTTTGCTTTTACTGCCATTTCGAAAATCGAGGCGTCGTGGGGGGGGAGATAACCACGCCGTGGTCTCCTTGAATCTCGCGCCCACTTATGACCTTGCCTTATAAATAGGCCGGTCCGACAGGCTCTTCTCACGCTCTCTTCTTCCTCCTCGCGCCGCTGCCTTTCTCACTGAGCTCGCACTCCGCTGCCGTCGTCTCGCCTCCGGTCTTCGTCAACCTTGGCGGCTGCATCACCCTGACTCGGACCAGACAAACGGCGGCGACTCCCGCACCTCTTCAGCTCTGGTAAGTTCTCACCACCCCGTAGAGTAGATCTACAGTAGGGTTCATCCGTGTTCTTCGCCATTGCCACGAGCTTCGGTAGTTCTCCTAGTCACTGCCCTTGTTTGATCTTTAGCCTTGTATAGAACTAGTGCGGCAGTTGTTTAGGACTCATTTCAAATGCCCGTAGATCTCTTTCTACTGCATGAATGCTTCGTTCGAGCTCAAGAACATCCCCTGTGCCCGTATTTTAGGTCTAGAAAATTTTCTTTGGACCGACCATTTTGATCCAAAAAAGTTACTGCAGTATGTGAAACCTCTTTTACCACACTTAGTAAAAACTGCAACCATTGAATCTTGGCGGCTTATAATTCCGGTTTAAAGAAAACCATGCTTCGTAGATTCCTCCGGCTTAACTGTGATAAGGCCGTAGATCATCAATTTATTCTGAATGCCCCTGCGGCTTAAGTAACCCACTGTACCTGAGTATACATCATTAGTCCCCTTCATAAGCCGCCACCTTAGTTTGGAACTGTAGATCTCCGGCTTATAATTAACCCGAACATTTATCTTTTTGTCATAGACTGCCAAATTTCACCATGCCTCCCAAGGCTCCCATCACTTGCAACTGGATGAGGTCCAACGTGACCAACGAGACCCTAGCTGATTTTGTTAAGTCAGGATATCTGCCCAAGAAAGACATCATGTCCTACCGTGCCCCTGACCCGTCAGAAGAAAGGCCACAACCAAAGGATGGGGAGGTAGTGATTTTTGCAGATCACATGAGTCGGGGCTTTGCACCGCCCGGCTCAAAGTTTTTTAGGGACGTGCTCAATTTCTTCGACTTGCGGCCCCAAGACATAGGACCCAACTCAGTGTCCAACATCTTCAATTTCCAAGTCTTCTGCGAGGTTTACCTTGGAGAAGAGCCGAGTCTGCTGCTCTTCAGAGAGCTGTTTTACTTAAACCGTCAGAATGAGTGTACCAATGGGCCAAGTCTAGAGTTAGGTGGCATCTCCATCCAGCGGCGTAGGGACTGTCTTTTCCCTTACGCAGAGCCGCCGAGCCACCCAAAGGATTGGAACATGACTTGGTTCTACTGCCAAGATGCATCCCCGGCTGGCGAAAGCCCGCTGCCCGGCTTTCGCCCAACACGTCTGGAGCCGACTCACCCACTGTCGGACAAGCTGACTCAAACGGAGCGCCAGCCTCTGCTCCCCACGATCAACAAAATCAAAGCTCTCCTGGGTAATGGTCTGAACGGAATCGACCTGGTCCGGGTCTGGATCTCATGGCGGGTGATCCCATTGAGCCGCCGCCCCGGCTTAATGTGTGAGTACACCGGACGAAAGGATGACCCTCAGAGGCACAGCCGCAATGATCTTCTAGAAGACGTTGCAGAGGAGATGACCAAGGCTCTTTTAAACGAGAGCCTGGCAGACTGCGGAATGACCGGGTTAGCCCCCTTCTGCAAGACCAACCCAGCCCCAGCGGTAAGCCGCTGACTTTAATGTTTTATCTCCTTCTGTATATAACCTGCATCTGAACCGTTTTGAGAATTCATCATTGTATTTTTCAGGCTGATGATAAGTTCTGGCGGGTCAAATATGACCATGAGGCGGCCAAGAAGGCTAGGAAGGCGAAGAAAGCCGCCAAGAAAGCCGCCCCTCGCAAAAAAGGAAGCAGACCTACTGCTTCGGAGGTGATGCAATTAAGCGACAGCTCCGAGTCAGAGGTAACCCTTAAGCCTTTAAATTCTTGCTGTATTTGTTGTTTGTTGCTGTCCGCCTTATCAACACTTGCTCATTGACAGGATGACACCGGCGCCAGTAACCCGGTGGTTGAAGAGGTAATGTCACTTTCCTCCGACTCGGAGCCCTTGCCACAGCTGAAAGTCCGAAGGGTAACCCGGAAAGTAAGCTTTTCACATCCTTTAGCTTACCAAGACCCTCAATTTATTTTGAAGCGACAGGTTCATTAAAGCCGGCGTCACACCCGGACCAACGACACCGATCTCTCCGCCGGGTTACCCGACGCAACAAGGAAGCGTCAAACTGAGGTTTTTTCTCACTTGTACCCTTTTCATCCGTTGGCGGGTGTTATCCGTCAGCCACTCAATTCTTCTGACTCCAATTATCAGGAGACCTCCCCCTCTTCGGGTGACTCCATGCAGTCAAATCTGCCGGCTTTCAAGACCGCGCCCGGGTAACAACAATCATCTCATGTTGTTCTGATCTTTACTCATATGCTTTGTACTAACCTTTGTTGTTCTTTCAGTGCTCAAGCAAAACTCACCAAGAGGGTGAAGAAAACCAAGTCGGCTGGAGTGCCGGATTTGCCTGAGCCGACGGTGACAGTCCAAGAACCGCCAGCTGCCTCCGCCCCTGAAGCCGCCACTCCAATGGACACGGCACCTGAAGCCACCACCCCAACTACCAAGGCAACGACCGAAGCTTCGGTTAACCCGGAGGCCTCCGACTCAGCTCCACCAGCAGACGACCCGGACGTGGTAATTACCCGGACGGAGTATGTTGAGCCGGGGAGACCGACCGTATTGGCCAAGTGCTCCGCTAAGGGGGAGTTACTGCAGCCCCACCAGGCGAATCTGGACCTCTCCAACTACAGCAACCTGAGCATTGGAGAGCTCGTCTCTGGCTACATCAGCCAAGTACACAAGAGCCGGGACGCCGAGGTCGCCATGGTAAACCAGATCCAGCAAAAATCTGAGGTATCCTTCTGCTATCTTCTTACTTACTGCATAGTTACCTTTGCCATGCTAGCACCCAAGTCGACGACTTATGATTTGAATATGTTGTAGACTTAGGTTCCGGCTTACTCAATTAAGCCGGCAGTATGTAGATAGATACGTTCAATATGCATTAGCCCCCAAGTGCCAAGTGTCTTTGCTTGGAAAACGCTTGGGACTTATATAATGACTGTTAATAACCCGGAAATTTATACAGGTTGTGGGCAAGAAGCTAGAGGCGGACCTTGCGGATCTCAAGAGCCGGCTGAAGATGCAGGAGATGGAGACCCGGAAGGCAAACGCCAAGTTTGTATCCAGCATCGCCACTCAAGAGAAGTTGAAGACCGAGTTTGATGCTGAGAGAAAAGCCTGGGCCGAAGAGAAGGCCGCACTGGTGACCCGGGCGGAACAGGCGGAGAAAGCACTCTCTAAGAAAACCGCCGAGCTCTCCGGCCTAAAGCGCCAGGTTTCCCAAATGGTGGCCGCCATCTTCGGTAAGTCGCCTCACCGGCTTTCACCAATGTTAGAATGACTCATCCTTGCCGCCGACTTACCTGATTCTGTTAAACAGGTCCCAGAAGTGCCAACCTCAACCAGAGCGTGGTCACCAAGCTAAAGGCCGTGTATACCCTGGTGGAGCAACTCTACACCGGGTCACAGCGTGCCTTAGCTGTGGTGGCCCTATCCAACGAGGTGCCGACTCATCTGGCCGAAGTCCTGCGCCGGCTCGCCGTTCTGCCTCAGCGGATCCAAGAGCTGCGACGGGCCTCTGCGAGAGCCGGAGCAATCGCCGCGCTGAGCCGGGCCAAGGCATTCCTGCCGGAGCTAGACCCGGCAGACATCGCCCTGGGTTATCCAAGCCTGAAGGAAGACGGCTCAGCTTTCGACCAGAAGGACTTCGCAGCGTGCGTGAAGGCTGTACGCCCGGTGGCCACCCTTATCGGTAACGACACGGATCTGACCAAGTACCAGCCGGGTTATGATGCGGAGAATCAGAGGATTCCAACCCCTCGCTATGAAGCTCTCAACCTGATCCCGCCGGCTCGGCAGCACACGTTCGCCCGGGAGATTGACCCGGTCGGGTTAATTGACGAAGAAGCCCAATTCGAAGCTCTCAGCGGCATCGACTGGAAGTCATCAACCTTCGAGGTCTTGGGATCAACCGGAGGAGAAGATAGGAATGAGCCGGGGACTTCAACGCAGCGGGCATCATAATTTGGCTGGCGGTTTATCAAACAATGTTCCACCTTGTTAGACTTGATGAGTTTTTGTAATAGAGTAGGTGCAACAGTTCATCTCTGCCGTGCCATCGTGCACGTATTGAATGCGAAAAGTCCTTTGAAGTTCTCCTTTGATGTTTCTCCGGGTCATAATCGTCCCTTTGTTTTTCTCAACTTCAAAGGTGTGCCTTTAAGTGTCCTGCATAAAAAGGCAAATCACAAGTCTCGAGGCGGCTTACCGCCCTGAGAGTTAGGTGTTTTGGATAGATAACCCGGAATATGAATCAAAAAAGACTGGTCCTCAATTATATCCTTAACACAGCCGTAATAATACACTTAGCGGCCTGTAAGCATACTTCCGGCTTAGATAACCCGGGTAACAAGGTTGGTATCTTAACTCCGATTTACCTGTCGTAATGACACCCATGGCGTTCAACGAACACTGTAAACCAAAGTTAAGCCGGTAAAGTGAGACTCGGCCGTACACACCTTGACATAATCAGAGTAAACTTGTGATAAAGCAGAGGAACTTTAGGGGCTTCCGGTTCGAATACGACCAGAGACCCGGCCCAAAGGGGTTAAGCCAAGATTCGGATACGATCATATAGCCCCCAGTGGGTGTGGCGATGCCAATCAAGAGGGTACCGACAGCTATGTTCTCTTTGGTTCGAATACGACCCATGTTTGAACAGGAAGCCCCCAAGTGACTTTTAAAATTGTTTAACGACGCTGATTCGAATACGATCCACGTCGGTTCTCAGAGGGGGTAAACCATGATTCAAATATGACCAAAGGTAACCTCCCAATGAGCTCGGCACTTTGCCAATCAAATGGGTATCGACAGCTATGTTCTCTTTGGTTCGAATTCGACCCATGTTTGAACAGGAAGCCCCCAAGTGACTTTACCGCTTACGGCTAGATTCGAATACGATCATAAGCCGGATCCTCCTTTAAGTCATCATGTAAACAACACGTGCATATTTGGGGGAGAAAAAAGGACAGAGGTCCTGCTTTATTGCTTATCATAATATATACATGGCTGAGAGAAATATGTACACCACGAGAGCCGGTGGCTCAAGTGTAGTAAGGCCGAAGCTGAGCTATGTTCCACGGCCGACGGGTCTCTTCCTCCGACTTACGTGAATCTTTGTGCTCCCGAATGTCAATGAGGTAATATGACCCGTTGTGCAAGTTCTTGCTGACCACAAAGGGCCCTTCCCAAGGTGGGGATAACTTGTGTGCATCTGTTTGATCCTGGATGAGCCGGAGCACAAGGTCGCCTTCCTGGAAGACCCGGGATTTGACCCGGCGGCTATGATAACGGCGCAGGTCTTGTTGGTAAATCGCTGAACGGGCTGCTGCCACATCACGCTGTTCGTCCAACAAGTCAAGAGCATCTTGACGCGCCTGTTCATTATCCGTCTCAACGTAAGCCGCCACGCGAGGTGAGTCGTGACGGATGTCACTAGGAAGGACTGCTTCTGCTCCATAAACCATGAAGAAAGGCGTGAAGCCTGTAGACCTGTTAGGAGTAGTGTTGATGCTCCATAACACGGAGGGCAACTCCTCCACCCAACAACCCGGCGTCCGTTGCAAAGGGACCAAAAGCCGGGGCTTGATGCCCTTCAGAATCTCCTGATTAGCTCTCTCAGCTTGACCATTGGATTGAGGATGAGCCACTGAGGAAACATCAAGTCGGATATGCTCTCGTTGACAAAACTCTTCCATGGCGCCCTTGGAGAGATTGGTGCCATTGTCAGTTATAATGCTGTGCGGAAAGCCAAAGCGGAAAATCACCTTTTTCATAAATTGAACCGCCGTGGCTGCATCGCACTTGCTAACTGGCTCAGCTTCCACCCACTTTGTGAATTTGTCCACTGCCACCAAGAGGTGGGTCTTCTTATCCTTGGACCTTTTAAAAGGCCCAACCATGTCAAGCCCCCAGACCGCAAAGGGCCAAGTGATTGGGATCATCCTCAGTTCCTGAGCCGGCACGTGAGCCCGTCGTGAAAACCTCTGGCAACCATCACATTTGCTGACCAAGTCCTCTGCATCAGCATGAGCCGTCAGCCAATAAAATCCATGACGGAAAGCCTTGGCCACAAGGGACTTTGAGCCGGCATGATGGCCACAATCCCCTTCATGGATCTCACGCAAGATCTCTTGACCTTCCTCAGGGGAGACACAACGCTGAAATGCTCCCGTGACACTGCGATGATGCAGCTCGCCATCGATAACAATCATTGACTTAGCCCGCCGGGTTATTTTCCTGGCCAAAGTTTCATCCTCGGGCAACTCGCCCCGGGTCATATAAGCCAGATATGGCATTGTCCAGTCTGGTATGACATGAAGAGCCGCCACCAGTCGTGCCTCCGGGTCAGGGACAACCAAGTCTTCCTCTGTAGGCAACTTAACCGAAGGGTTATACAGGACGTCTAGGAAAGTGTTAGGCGGCACCGGCTTTCGCTGAGAGCCTAGCCGGCTTAGAGCATCAGCCGCCTCGTTCTTCCTGCGATCAATGTGCTCTACTTGGTAGCCCTGAAAGTGCCCAGCAATGGCATCGACTTCGCGGCGATAAGCCGCCATTAGAGGGTCTTTAGAGTCCCACTTGCCTGATACTTGTTGAGCCACCAAGTCTGAGTCACCGAAGCACCTTACCCGGCTCAAGCTCATCTCCTTAGCCATCCGAAGACCGTGGAGCAAGGCCTCGTACTCAGCCGCATTGTTAGTGCAAGGAAACATCAACTGTAGCACATAATGGAACTTGTCACCTTTAGGGGAAGCCAATACAACGCCAGCCCCCGAGCCCTCCAACTGCCTGGACCCATCGAAGTGAATAGTCCAATATGTGTTATCCGGCTTTTGCTCGGGCACTTGTGACTCTGTCCAATCATTGATGAAATCCACCAAGGCCTGAGATTTAACAGCAGTGCGTGGCACATATTTGAGACCATGAGGTCCAAGTTCTATAGCCCACTTAGCAATTCTCCCTGTGGCCTCTCTGTTTTGAATGATATCACCAAGGGGGGCAGAGCTGACCATAGTGATGGGATGACCTTGAAAATAATGCTTAAGTTTCCGGCTTGCCATGAACACACCATACACAAGCTTCTGCCAATGCGGGTACCGTTGCTTGGACTCAATGAGCATTTCGCTGACATAATAAACCGGCCACTGAACCAGATGTTCCTTACCCGCCTCCTTGCGCTCTACCACAATAGCCACACTGACGGCTCGTGCGTTTGCCGCCACATACAGTAGCAAGGGCTCCTTATCAACCGGAGCAGCAAGGACTGGGGGCTCTGCCAGCTGCTTCTTCAAATCCTCAAAGGCGGTATTACCTGCATCATTCCAGACAAAGTTATCAGTTTTCTTCATCAACTGATATAAGGGCATGGCCTTCTCACCCAAACGGCTTATAAAGCGTCTTAAAGCAGCAATGCGACCCGCCAAGCGCTGAACGTCATTTATACACGCCGGCTTAGCCAGGGAGGTGATGGCCTTGATCTTCTCCGGGTTAGCCTCAATGCCCCTGTCAGAAACCAAGAAACCCAGGAGTTTGCCTGCAGGAACACCAAAGACACACTTGGCCGGGTTAAGCATCATCTTATAGACCCGGAGATTATCAAAGGTTTCCCTTAAATCATCTATCAGGGTTTCCTCTTTGATGGATTTAACCACAATATCGTCCACATAAGCGTGAACATTGCGTCCGATCTGTTTATGAAGACAGTTCTGCACACAACGCTGGTAAGTCGCCTGTGCACACTTGAGTCCAAAGGGCATAGACACATAGCAGAAGGCTCCAAAGGGAGTGATGAACGCCGTCTTCTCCTGGTCCTTAACTGCCATCTTGATCTGATGATAACCAGAATAAGCATCCAAGAAACTTAAACGTGCACAACCTGCCGTAGCATCAATGATTTGATCAATACGGGGGAGGGCAAAAGGATCAGCCGGGCACGCCTTGTTCAAGTCCGTGTAGTCCACACACATCCGCCAGGTGCCGTTCTTCTTGAGTACGAGCACCGGGTTAGCCAACCACTCTGGGTGAAAAACTTCAATGATAAACCCGGCCGCCAAGAGCCGGGCTACTTCCTCACCAATAGCTTTCCGCCTTTCCTCATTAAACCGCCGAAGGAACTGTCTGACCGGCTTAAATTTCGGATCAACATTGAGAGTATGCTCAGCGAGTTCTCTAGGTACACCTGGCATGTCAGAAGGTTTCCACGCGAAGATGTCCCTATTCTCACGGATGAACTCGATGAGCGCGCTTTCCTATTTTGGATCCAGATTTGCACTATGCTAAACTGCTGAGATGAGTCACGTGGAACAAAATCAACAAGTTTAGTCTCATCAGCGGACTTAAATTTCATTGCCGGCTCTTGTTCTTTGCTTGGCTTTTTCAGACAGGTCATATCTGTTGGGTCAACATTGTCTTTGTAAAACTTCAACTCCTCTGTAGCACACACAGATTCTGCCTAAGCCGCGTCGCCTTCCTCACACTCCAGAGCCACTTTCCGGCTGCCGTGAACCGTAATAGTCCCATTGTGACCCGGCATTTTGAGCTATAAGTACACATAACACGGCCGTGCCATGAACTTGGCGTAAGCCGGCCGTCCAAATATAGCATGGTATGGACTTCTTATCTTGACCACCTCAAAGGTCAATTTCTCCACCCTGTAGTTGTTCTCATCACCAAAGGCCCCTTCCAATTCGATCTTGCCAACGGGCTAAGCCGACTTACCAGGTACTACACCATGGAAGATGGTGTTTGACTGGCTGAGGTTCTTATCAACCAACCCCATACGGCGAAAGGTCTCATAATAGAGGATGTTGATGCTGCTGCCTCCATCCATGAGCACCTTTGTGAACTTAGATCCTCCCACTTGAGGAGCCACCACTAAGGCCAGGTGGCCCGGGTTATCCACCCAGGGAGGGTGATCCTCCCTACTCCACACTATAGGCTGCTCAGACCACCGCAAGTAGCGTGGGACCGCCGGCTCATCCGCATTCACAGCCCTCTTGTGAAGCTTCTGATCTCGCTTGCACAAACTGGTGGTAAACACATGATACTGTCCACCGCTAAGCTGCTTTAGATTGGTCTGATAACCCCCCTGCTGCTGTTGATGACCCTGGGCAGACTGTTGATTAAAGCCCCCTTGACCACTCTGAGGACCAGAATTTGAGCCGCCCCCCGGGCCATGAAAGCCGCCGGCGCCTGAGCCGCCGGCACCTGAGCCGCCGCCCGGGCCGTTGTAGTTTTTAAAGGCCTTCATGATTGCACAATCCTTCCATAGATGAATTGCTGGCTTCTCTCTAGAGCTGTGCCTCGGACAAGGCTCATTCAACAGCTGCTCCAGTGAGGGTCCTGACCCGCCGCCTCGGGGAGGGGGCCTTGTTGGGGAACGTAGCAGAAATTCAAAATTTTCTACGCATCACCAAGATCAATCTATGGAGTAATCTAGCAACGAGGGAAGGGGAGTGCATCTACATACCATTGTAGATCGCGATGCGGAAGCGTTGCAAGAACGCGGATGAGGGTGTCGTACTCGTAGCGATTCAGATCACGGTTGATTCCGATCTAAGCGCCGAACCACGGCGCCTCCGCGTTCAACACACGTGCAGCCCGGTGACGTCTCCCACGCCTTGATCCAGCAAGGAGAGAGGGAGAGGTTGGGGAAGACTCCATCCAGCAGCAGCACGACGGCATGGTGGTGGTGGAGGAGCGTGGCAATCCCGCAGGGCTTCGCCAAGCACCGCGGGAGAGGAGGAGGAGGAAGAGGGGTAGGGCTGCGCCAAAAGGAGACGTTCTCGTGTGTCTTGGGCAGCCCAAACCTCAACTATATATAGGGGGGAGGGGGCTGCGCCCCCCTTAGGGTTTCCACCCCCAAGAGGAGGCGGCCAGCCCTAGATCCCATCAAGGGGGGCGGCCAAGGGGAGGAGAGGGGGGGCGCCCCACTAGATGGGCCCTAAGGCCCATCTGGACCTAGGGTTTGCCCCCTCCCACTCTCCCATGCGCCTTGGGCCTTGGTGGGGGGGCGCACCAGCCCACCTGGTTCTAGTTCCCTCCCACACTTGGCCCACGCAGCCTTCTGGGGCTGGTGGCCCCACTTGGTGGACCCCCGGGACCCTCCCGGTGGTCCCGGTACATTACCGATTTCACCCGAAACTTTTCCGGTGACCAAAACAGGACTTCCCATATATAAATCTTTACCTCCGGACCATTCCGGAACTCCTCGTGACGTCCGGGATCTCATCCGGGACTCCGAACAACATTTGGTAACCACGTACATACTTTCCCTATAACCCTAGCGTCACCGAACCTTAAGCGTGTAGACCCTATGGGTTCGGGAACCATGCAGACATGACCGAGACGTTCTCCGGTCAATAACCAACAGCGGGATCTGGATACCCATGTTGGCTCCCACATGTTCCATGATGATCTCATCGGATGAACCACGATGTCGGGGATTCAATCAATCCCGTATACAATTCCCTTTGTCCATCGGTATGTTACTTGCCCGAGATTCGATCGTCGGTATCCCTATACCTTGTTCAATCTCGTTACCGGCAAGTCTCTTTACTCGTTCCGTAACTCACATCATCCCGTGATCAACTCCTTGGTCACACTGTGCACATTATGATGATGTCCTACCGAGTGGGCCCAGAGATACCTCTCCGTTTATACGGAGTGACAAATCCCAGTCTCGATTCGTGCCAACCCAACAGACACTTTCGGAGATACCTGTAGTGCACCTTTATAGCCACCCAGTTACGTTGTGACGTTTGGTACACCCAAAGCATTCCTACGGTATCTGGGAGTTGCACAATCTCATGGTCTAAGGAAGTGATACTTGACATTAGAAAAGCTCTGAGCAAACGAACTACACGATCTTGTGCTAGGCTTAGGATTGGGTCTTGTCCATCACATAATTCTCCTAATGATGTGATCCCGTTATCAACGACATCCAATGTCCATGGTCAGGAAACCGTAACCATCTGTTGATCAACGAGCTAGTCAACTAGAGGCTTACTAGGGACTTGGTGTTGTCTATGTATCCACACATGTATCTGAGTTTCCTATCAATACAATTCTAGCACGGATAATAAACGATTATCATGAACAAGGAAATATAATAATAACCTATTTATTATTGCCTCTAGGGCATATTTCCAACAGTCTCCCACTTGCACTAGAGTCAATAATCTAGTCCACATCACCATGTGATTAACACTCATAGGTCACATCACCATGTGACCAACATCCAAAGAGTTCACTAGAGTCAACAATCTAGTTCACATCACTATGTGATTAACACTCAATGAGTTCTGGTTTGATCATGTTATGCTTGTGAGAGAGGTTATTAGTCAACGGGTCTGAACCTTTCAGATCCGTGTGCTTTACGAATATCTATGTCATCTTGTGGATGCTACCACACGCTACTTGGAGCCATTTCAAGTATCTGCTCTACTATACGAATCCGGTTTACTACTCAGAGTCATCCGGATTAGTGTCAAAGTTCGCATCGACGTAACCCTTTACGACGAACTCCTTTCACCTCCATAATCGAGAAAATTCCTTAGTCCACTAGGTACTAAGGATAAGTTCGACCGCTGTCATGTGATCCATTCCCGGATCACTATTGTACCCCTTGACCAACTCATGGCAAAGCACACTTCATGTGCGGTACACAGCATAGCATACTGTAGAGCCTACGTCTAAAGCATAGGGGACGACCTTCGTCCTTTCTCTCTCTTCTGCTGTGGTCAGGTCTTGAGTCTTACTCAATACTCACACCTTGTAACACAGCCAAGAACTCCTTCTTTGCTGATCTATTTTGAACTCTTTCAAAATCATGTCAAGGTGTGCGTTCTTTGAAAGTATCATCGGGCGTCCTGATCTATCTCTATAGATCTTGATGCCCAATATGTTAGTAGCTTTTATCCAGGTCTTCCTTTGAAAAACTCCTTTCAAACAACCCTTTATGCTTTCCAGAAATTTTACATCATTTCGGATTAACAATATGTCATTCACATATACTTATCAGAAATGTTGTAGCGCTCCCACTCACTTTATTGTAAATACAAGTTTCTAACAAACTTTGTATAAACCCAAAAACTTTGATCACTCCATCAAAGTGTATAATCTGACTCCGAGATGCTTGCTCTAATCCATGGAAGGATCGCTGGAGCTAGCATACCTTTTAGCATCCTTAGGATCGACAAAACCTTTGTGATTGTATCACATACAACCTTTCCTTACGAAAACTGGTAAGGAAACTTGTTTTTGACATCCATCTGCCAGATTTCATAAATGCAGCTAATGCTAACATGATTCCGACGGACTTAAGCATCGCTACGGATGAGAAAATCTCATCGTAGTCAACTCCTTGAACTTGTGGAAATACTCTTAGCCACAAGTCGAGCTTCATAGACGGTAACATTACCGTCCACGTCCGTCTTCTTCTTAAAGATCCATTTATCTCGGATTTCATGGCTTCTAACCATTTGTCGGAATATGGGCCCACCATCGCTTCACCATAGCTCGTAGGTTCATTGTTGTCTAACAACATGACTTTCAAGACAGGATCAAGTACCACTCTGAAGTAGCACGCATCCTCGTCGTCCTACGAGGTTTGGTAGTGACTTGATCCGAAGTTTCATGATCACTATCATAAGCTTCCACTTCAATTGGTGTAGGTGCCACAGGAACAACTTCCTGTGCCCTGTTACACACTAGTTGAAGCGACGGTTCAATAACCTTATCAAGTCTCCACCATCCTCCCACTCAATTCTTTCGAGAGAAACTTTTCCTCGAGAAAGGACTCGTTTCTAGAAGCAATTACTTTTGCTTCCAGATCTGAAATAGGAGGTATACCCAACTGTTTTGGGTTTTCTATGAAGATGCATTTATCCGCTTTGGGTTCGAGCTTATCAGCCTGAAACATTTTTCACATAAGCGTCGCAGCCCCAAACTTTCAAGAAACGACAACTTAGGTTTCTCTAAACGGTGTCGTCTCAACGGAATTGCGTGGTGCCCCTTTTAAAGTGAATGCGGTTGTCTCTAATGCCTAACCCATAAACGATAGTGGTAATTCGATAAGAGACATCATGGTATGCACCATATCCAATAGGGTGTAGTTATGATGTTCGGACACACCATCACACTATGGTGTTCAAGGCGACATTAATTGTGAAACACTTTCCACAATGTCTTAACTGTGTGCCAAACTCGTAACTCAGATACTCATCTCTATGATCATATCACAGACATTTTATCCTCTTGTCACGACGATCTTCAACTTCACTCTGAAATTACTTAAACCTTTCAATAATTCAGACTTGTGTTTCATCAAGCAAATACACTCAGCATCTACTCAAACCATCTGTGAAGTAAGAACATAACGATATCCACTGCATGCCCCAGCACTCATTGGACTGCATACATCAAAATGTATTACTTCCAATAAGTTGCTCTCTTGTTCCATCTTACAGAAAACGAGGACTTTCAGTCATCTTGCCCATGTGGTATGATTACATGTCTCAAGTGATTCAAAATCAAGTGAGTCCAAACAATCCATCTGCATGGAGTTTCTTCATGCATATATACCAATAGACATGGTTCGCATGTCTCAATCTTTTCAAAAACAAGTGAGTTCAATGATCCATCTACATGGAGCTTCTTCATGCGTTTTATCCCAATATGACTCAAATAGCAGTGCCACAAGTATGTGGTACTATCATTACTTTTGGCATGAACATGTGTATCACTACGATCGAGATTCAATGAACCATTTATTTTTAGGTGCAAGACCATTGAAGGTATTATTCAAATAAAAGGAGTAACCATTATTCTCCTTAAATGAATGACCGTATTGCGATAAACATAATCCAATCATGTTTATGCTCAACGCAAACACCAATCTCGATGGTAGAGGGAGCATGCGATGCTTGATCACATCAACCTTGGAAACACTTCCAACACATATCGTCATCTCACCTTTAGCTAGTCTCCGTTTATTCTGCAGCTTTTATTTCGAGTTACTAACACTTAGCAACCGAACCGGTATCTAATACCCTAGTGCTCCTAGGAGTACTAGTAAAGTAAACATTCATATAACGTATATCCAATATACTTCTGTCGACCTTGCCCGCCTTCTCATCTACCAAGTATCTAGGGTAGTTCTGCTTCAGTGACCGTTCCCCTCATTACAGAAGCACTTAGTCTCGGGTTTGGGTTCAACCTTGGGATTCTTCACTAGAGCAGCAAATGATTTGTTGTTTCATGAAGTATCCCTTTTGCCCTTGCCCTTCTAGAAACTAGTGGTTTTACTAACCATCAACAATTGATGCTCCTTCTTGATTTCTACTCTCGCGGTGTCAAACATCGCGAATAGCTCAAGGATCATCATAACTATCCCTGATATGTTATAGTTCATCACGAAGCTCTACTAGCTTGGTGGCAGTGACTATGGAGAACTATCACTATCTCATCTGGGAGATTAACTCCCACTCGATTCAAGCGATTGTGGTACTCAGACAATCTGAGCACATGCTCAACGATTGAGCTTTTCTCCCTTAGTTTGCAGGCTTAAGAAACTTGTCAGAGGTCTCATACCTCTTGACGTGGGCACTAGTCTGAAATCCCAATTTCAGTCTTCGGAACATCTCATATGTTCTGCGACGTTTCAAAAACGTCTTTGGTGCCACAATTCTAAACCGTTAGCATTACGCACTGAACTATCATGTAGTCATCAAAACGTGTATGTCAGATGTTTCGCAACATCTACAGACGACGCTGAGGTTCAGCACACCGAGCGGTGCATTAAGGACATGAGCCTTCTGTGCAGCAATGAGGACAATCCTCAGTTCTCGGACCCAGTCCGCATAATTACTACTACCAACTTTCAACTAAATTTTCTCTAGGAACATATCTTAAACAGTAGAACTAAAGCGCAATGACATAATTTGTAAAGACCTTTTGACTATGTTCATGATAATGAAGTTCATCTGATTATTGAACTCCCACTCAGATAGACATCCCTCTAGTCATCTAAGTGATACATGATCTGAGTCAAACTAGGCCGTGTCCGATCATCACGTGAGACGGACTAGTCATCATCGGTGAACATCTCCATGTTGATCGTATCTGCTATACGACTCATGTTCGACCTTTCGGTCTCTTGTGTTCCGAGGCCATGTCTGTACATGCTAGGCTCGTCAAGTCAACCTAAGTGTTTCGCATGTGTTCTGAGGCCATGTCTGTACATGCTAGGCTCGTCAACACCCGTTGTATTCGAACGTTAGAATCTATCACACCTGATCATCACGTGGTGCTTCGAAATAACGAACCTTCGCAACGGTGCACAGTTAGGGGGAACACTTCTCTTGAAATTTTAGTGAGGGGTCATCTTACTTACTACCGTCGTTCTAAGCAAATAAGATGCATAACATGATAAACATCACATGCAATCAAATAGTGACATGATATGGCCAATATCATTTTGCTCCTTTGATCTCCATCTTCAGGGCACCATGATCATCTTTGTCACCGGCATGACACCATGATCTCCATCATTGTGTCTTCATGAAGTTGTCACGCCAACGATTACTTCTACTTCTATGGCTAACGCGCTTAGCAATAAAGTAAAGTAATTTACATGGCGCTATTCAATGACACGCAGGTCATACAAAAAATAAAGACAACTCCTATGGCTCCTGCCGGTTGTCATACTCATCGACATGCAAGTCGTGATTCCTATTACAAGAATATGATCAATCTCATACATCACATATATCATTCATCACATCTTCTGGCCATATCACATCACATAGCACATGCTGCAAAAACAAGTTAGACGTCCTCTAATTGTTGTTGCAAGTTTTTACGTGGCTTGTATAGGTTCTAGCAAGAACGTTTCTTACCTACGTAAAACCACAACGTGATATGCCAATTTCTATTTACCCTTCATAAGGACCCTTTTCATCGAATCCGTTCCGACTAAAGTGGGAGAGACAGACACCCACTAGCCACCTTATGCAACTAGTGCATGTCAGTCGGTGGAACCTGTCTCACGTAAGCGTACGTGTAAGGTCGGTCCGGGCCGCTTCATCCCACAATGCCGCCGAAACAAGATAAGACTAGTAACGGCAAGAAGAATTGGCAACATCTACGCCCACAACTACTTTGTGTTCTACTCGTGCATAGAAACTACGCATAGACCTAGCTCTGATACCATTGTTGGGGAACGTAGCAGAAATTCAAAATTTTCTACGCATCACCAAGATCAATCTATGGAGTAATCTAGCAACGAGGGAAGGGGAGTGCATCTACATACCATTGTAGATCGCGATGCGGAAGCGTTGCAAGAATGCGGATGAGGGAGTCGTACTCGTAGCGATTCAGATCGCGGTTTATTCCGATCTAAGCGCCGAACCACGGCGCCTCCGCGTTCAACACACGTGCAGCCCGGTGACGTCTCCCACGCCTTGATCCAGCAAGGAGAGAGGGAGAGGTTGGGGAAGACTCCATCCAGCAGCAGCACGACGGCATGGTGGTGGTGGAGGAGCGTGGCAATCCTGCAGGGCTTCGCCAAGCACCGCGGGAGAGGAGGAGGAGGAAGAGGGGTAGGGCTGCGCCAAAAGGAGACGTTCTCGTGTGTCTTGGGCAGCCCAAACCTCAACTATATATAGGGGGGGAGGGGGCTGCGCCCCCCTTAGGGTTTCCACCCCCAAGAGGAGGCGGCCAGCCCTAGATCCCATCAAGGGGGGCGGCCAAGGGGAGGAGAGGGGGGGCACCCCACTAGATGGGCCCTAAGGCCCATCTGGACCTAGGGTTTGCCCCCTCCCACTCTCCCATGCGCCTTGGGCCTTGGTGGGGGGGCGCACCAGCCCACCTGGGGCTGGTCCCCTCCCACACTTGGCCCACACAGCCTTCTGGGGCTGGTGGCCCCACTTGGTGGACCCCCGGGACCCTCCCGGTGGTCCCGGTACATTACCGATTTCACCCGAAACTTTTCCGGTGACCAAAACAGGACTTCCCATATATAAATCTTTACCTCCGGACCATTCCGGAACTCCTTGTGACATCCGGGATCTCATCCGGGACTCCAAATAACATTCGGTAACCACGTACATACTTTCCCTATAACCCTAGCGTCATCGAACCTTAAGCGTGTAGACCCTACGGGTTCGGGAACCATGCAGACATGACCGAGACGTTCTCCGGTCAATAACCAACAGCGGGATCTGGATACCCATGTTGGCTCCGACATGTTCCACGATGATCTCATCGGATGAACCACGATGTCGGGGATTCAATCAATCCCGTATACAATTCCCTTTGTCCATCGGTATGTTACTTGCCCGAGATTCGATCGTCGGTATCCCTATACCTTGTTCAATCTCGTTACCGGCAAGTCTCTTTACTCGTTCCGTAACTCACATCATCCCGTGATCAACTCCTTGGTCACACTGTGCACATTATGATGATGTCCTACCGAGTGGGCCCAGAGATACCTCTCCGTTTATACGGAGTGACAAATCCCAGTCTCGATTCGTGCCAACCCAACAGACACTTTCGGAGATACCTGTAGTGCACCTTTATAGCCACCCAGTTACGTTGTGACGTTTGGTACACCCAAAGCATTCCTACGGTATCCGGGAGTTGCACAATCTCATGGTCTAAGGAAGTGATACTTGACATTAGAAAAGCTCTGAGCAAACGAACTACACGATCTTGTGCTAGGCTTAGGATTGGGTCTTGTCCATCACATCATTCTCCTAATGATGTGATCCCGTTATCAACGACATCCAATGTCCATGGTCAGGAAACCGTAACCATCTATTGATCAACGAGCTAGTCAACTAGAGGCTTACTAGGGACATGGTGTTGTCTATGTATCCACACATGTATCTGAGTTTCCTATCAATACAATTCTAGCATGGATAATAAACGATTATCATGAACAAGGAAATATAATAATAACCTATTTATTATTGCCTCTAGGGCATATTTCCAACAGGCCTCCCCTTACGTCGCTGGTTATTGCCTTGCGCGCTGGCGTTGGCCACAAACTCTAGGCTGCCATCTGCCTTGCGCTTGCCTCCTCCTTGGTTCCCCGAGTTAAACTGAGGACCCTTGCCGTTCCCGTTCTTCTTTCCCTTCCCTGTCCTTTCATCATCTGAAGGGGGATCCTTGGTACCATCAGAATCGGCGTACTTGACAAGAGCTGCCATTAACGTACCCATATCAGTGCAGTCGCGCTTAAGCCGCCCGAGTTTCATCTTCAGGGGCACAAAACGACAATTCTGCTCCAGCATTAAAACTGCTGAGCCGGCATCCATTTTGTCTGATGAATGTATGATTTCCTTAACCCGGCGAACCCAATGTGTCGTGGACTCACCCTCCTGCTGCTTACAGTTAGTCAAATCCACAATTGACATAGACTGCCTACAGGTATCTTTGAAGTTTTGGATGAACCGGGCTTTCAGCTCAGCCCAAGACCCAATGGAATTCGGTGATAGCCCTTTCAACCAAGTGCGGGCAGTTCCATCTAACATCATGGTGAAATACTTGGCCATGGCCGCCTCACTGACCTCCAGCAGCTCCATAGCCATCTCATAACTCTCGATCCAGGCTGCGGATTGCAAGTCAGCTGTGTAGTTAGGCACCTTCCTAGGGCCCTTGAAGTCCTTAGGTAGACGTTCATTACGGATAGCTGGCACCAAACAAGGGACACCCCCGGTCCTGGTAGGGATTCCCACATCAACGGAAGTCGTCGGATAAGCCGGGGGGGGGTCTGGTAAGCCGTCAATTGAGGCACTTGCTCCGCCTCTTGGCGCGCTTTGTCCTAGTCTGCTGCGTAAAAGGCTCCATTATAAGCTGGGCCATGGCCAGGGGGCGGGTCATGGCGTCGGACGTTACTTGAGCCGGTTGCTGAGACCATGTGCCGGCTGTAACTCGGGCTCTGGCCTGGACGAGGGGTCGAGTGGATCCTGTCCCGGCTGTAGGAGTATGCCTCTTGCTGCGCCAGTGCTGTCTGAAGGAGTTCCCTGACCCGGCAGGTTTCAATAGCCGTCGGAGAGTCGCCGTCAACTGGGAGAGCCGCCAGCCGTGCTGCCACAGCGACCATGTTCTCCAGCGGGTTATTGTAATGACCCGGGGGTATTGGCACATACTGAGGCGGGGCAGGGGGCACCTGGGGAGGCCCCATCACTCGTGGCTGAATAAGGGGTCCAGACCCGGGCGCTATGACCCCTGGCGGGTTACTAGACCCTGCACCTGGCGTGTTGAAGAGGTTGCGTGGATCGTAAACCGGTGGGAGTCGAGATTGGGCCTTTTGATGCCTCCTTCTCATGACCTCATTGGCTGCGTTCTGATCCATCGTGAGTTGGAAGGACTGCGCCTGAATCAGCTGAGTCTGGGCATCGAGAGCCGCCCGCTCCGCAGCCAGCCTGATCCCTTCTGCTGCAAGATCCTCTTTAGCTTTTATCAGATCCAATTTTAACTGTGCCACCTCCGCATCATGCTGAGCTTGATCCGCCGGGTCAACCGTGGCGGTTAACAGGGCCGTCATCTTGTTCGTGAGATCCATTAGCACCTGAGCCGGCGAAGGCACCGGGGTTCCCGCTCCAGTGGCAGGGTTCTGAACAGGCTGCGCACCAGCCATAAAAACTCCAACCTGACTTGGCGGCTCAAATAGGTCCGGAATACTGTCACCATCGGAACAACCCATGAGCCTGTCATCCTGAAGTTGGTACAACGAGTTTGACCCATCGGTGGCCGACTCGCCGTCAGAGCCGGCGGCCGTCTCATCACCGGACCCAGCTGGATCAGAGGGCCCTCCATGGATGCATCCCACAAAAGTGTGCTTTAAGGCAGGCCGGGCCCGGGCGGGTCGTGCGCGCTGAGCCGTTTCGATGAGATCGGCGCAGAGATCCGGCTCAGGTCCCGGTTCACCCATCTTGCCAATGAAGACATGGATTCCGCCGAAGGGGACCCGGTACCCGTACTCAATTGAGCCGGCGTCGGGGCCCCAGTTTGCATCGTCGATGTAAAGCTTGCCGCGACGACTCTTGCTCATCCGGCCCACAGCGTATCCCTTGAGCCCTTCAAAGCTGCCCTTCAAGAACTCAAATCCACCGTGCGCTGGCCCCACGGTGGGCGCCAGCTGTCGTGGAATTGTCACGGCAGATGTCCTCGAGCTAGGACTTAGTCGTGGAGCCATCGCAACTAGGAAGCTTGAAGAGGTTATGTGGGACAAGGAACACGAGGGTTTATACTGGTTCGGCCCCTTACGGTGAAGGTAAAAGCCTACGTCCAGTTGGGGTGGAATTGATTAGGGTTACGATCACCAGGGAGCTAAACTGCTATGCCCGGCTCTCGACGAGATTGTTGTCCCTAAACCGCTGCCGGGTCGTCCCTTTATATAGGGAGGCTGACGCCCAGCAGCCCTCAGAGTCCCGGCCGGCTCATAAGAGTGTCCGGCTCGGACTCTCAACTATACTTGCCTTACACTACAAGTTCTTTCATAATAATGATTGTAACTACGGGCTTTAAGCCATATCCGGGTCTTAGCCCATCTCTGGCCCATCATCTTCGAGCTTGGCTCCGGGCTTCTAGCAACGACCATACGAGTAACCCGGCCCCTCCTGGCGGGTGACTCTAAGGTCTATATCCTCAACACATACAGTAGCGGATCGAGATCCGATCGGCTCGGGCCCGTGGCGCTCGTCTCCGGCGACGGGAGGAAGGGGAGGCCGGCGGCCGGCGCTGGAGGGAGAGGAGCAGGGCGGAGGGAGGCGAGGCGATGGCGGGGAGGGACGCCGGCGGCGAGGCGGCGCGGCGCCGGCGCGGAGGCGGCAGGGTGAGGCGGAGGTCGGGCGGCGGCTCGAGGCCAGGCCGCGCGCGCGCGTGCCGGCCTCGGGCCCGGCGGGCCGCGGCGGCGCGGGGATGGCGGCGGTGACGTGTCGGCTTGCGATTCGTCGGGGCGCGGCGGCGGACGCGTCTTGCTCCGCCCGGACGTGTCCGGCGGCGGAGAGGGACGAGGGTTAGGGTTGGACTGTGTTTGTTTTTCGGGAGGGATGCATTTAAATAGGTAGAGGGAGCTAGGAGGCTCCAAATGAGGTGCGGTTTTCGCCCACACGATCATGATCGAACGACCTAGAGCATGGAAGAGGGTTTGGTGGGTTTTGGGCTGGTTTTGAGGGGGGTTTTGCTGGACACTCAAATGGACATTGCGGATGCCCGGTTAACCGTTGGAGTACCAAACGACCTCCAAATGGAACGAAACTTGACCGGTGGTCTGTGGGTAGTGTAATAAGGCCACTTGACAAGCCTCGGTCCATTCCGAGAATGTTTGACACCCGCTCACGAAAGAAAACAAGAGGGGTGCACCGGAGGAGATAGGAGCGCCGGATTGCAAAACGGACAACGGGGAAAATGCTCGGATGCATGAGATAAACACGTATGCAAATGCAATGCACATGATGACATGATATGAAATGCATGACATGAACAAAATACAAAACGAAAGACAAAACCCGACCACGGAGGGAATATCATAACACATAGCCGAAAAATGGCAAGAGTCGGAGTTACAAATATGGAAAGTTACATGCGGGGTGTTACACGCCAGCATAGGAACTTGGTGACGGGGCGGAGTGCAGGGTGGCGAGAAGGGTCGGGTCCCATGGCGGCGGCACCTGAGGAGGGTAAAACCCGCCGTAGGCCGGCGCGGCGGCGCCGGCGCCGTAGGCGGTTGCGGCCCCGTAGGCAGGCGCGGGCGGAGGCGCGGCCCCGTAGCCGCTGTAGGGAGCGGCGTTCTGCGCGCGAAGAGGGCCTGATGGCTCGCTGGATGAGGCCCAAGGATGCCCGGAGCGGGAGCCCGAGGGACCGGCATCGAGTATGCGTGGACAACGCTGGTCCACAGGTTGGTGCCGTACGTCCACGGAGGGTTGACCTGCTGCTGTTGCTGACGAGCCCCCCCCCCCCCCCCCGGCGCCTGTTGCTGCTTGCGGCCGCCCCCGCGGCGGTTGCTGCTGGGGGCAGCGGGAGGGGCAGGGGGCGCGCGCGGCAGGGTGAAGTATCGCGGAGGCGCGGGGGGCGGCGGCTGCTGGCGCGGCACGGGTGGGGCGGCCATTGGTGGGGCGCCACGGGAGGTGCCGGCGGCGAGGGCGTGATGCTGCACGCGCTTCTTGACCCCTTCATCCGACGCTCCTCCAACCGCAAGTACGCCATAAACTTGGGGAAGGAGGGCTCCGGCATCAAGGTGAGGTTGGAGGCGGCATTGCCGAAGTCCTCGTTAAGGCCGGCGGTGAGCGTGCTGAAGAGGAGGTCGTCATCAATCTTGGCGCCAATGTCGCGGAGCTCATCCGCCAACGTCTTCAGGCAGCGGCAGTACTCATTAATGGACTGTTCATCCTGGTGACAGTCAAAAATTCCTTGGAGAAGAGGCCGTTCAGCTTGACCCACCAGGCGCGGGCGTCGTCGCCGGCGCTCACGGCCGTGTGGAACAGGTCCTTGGAGATGGTGGTGAAGAACCACCGGATGATGGTGGCGTCGATCGCGGCCCACTCAGCGTCATCCACCATGGCGCAAGAGTCAACGGTGCCATCCACGTGATCCACGAGGTTGTTCTCGCGGAAGAGCAGCGTGAAGTACGTCTTCCACGCGAAGTACGTGGAGTTGGAGGCGTCGAGGACGACGGGAACGCGTGCATGGACTTTGATGTCGCGGATTTCCGTGGGGTCGACGGCGAAGGGGTTGGAGTAGGTGGAGGCGTTGGACGACATGGCGGCGAAGAGGTGGTGAAGAGGGCGGCGCGGCAGGAGGGCGGCGCGGCGGGGTGGATCGGGCGGCGCGGCGGGAGGGCGCGTGCGGCGGGGTGGAGAGGGCGGCGCGGCGGGAAGATGGGTAGCGGCGGCGGCGTGGGGCGGCGGCGGTGGCGACGGCAGATTGCGGCGGCGGCCCGGGGCAGCGGCGGCTAGGGTTAGCGGAAGCGGGGAGATCGACTTGCGATAGATACCATGTAGAGAATGATTTGGTGCATCGATAATTGATTGACGTGCACTAGGCACATATATATAGGTAAAGGGGTGCGACCGATGTCGTGTCTCCCAAGATACAAGTAAATACAGAGGAAAAGAGACACTACAGGTGCAGCATACAAAACCTAGACCTACATACGTGTACACACGTTCAACAACGCCGATAGGTTAGCCAAATTTGTATCTTCTGTGGATCAGGGTCGCCATGTCTGGATGAGCGATCCTCAAGATCCCGTATGTATCCCACGTACTGTAGAACTCCAGCAATAAAACTTGGTTTAGCCCCTAAAAAAGAAAGTTAATCGCAACACACATGCACATGAGATAAAGCAAGAAAAAAAATGAGAGAAGGAAACACGGGACCAACAGAATGGACAGAAAAAAAGAGAAACAAACAAGCACATGAACGATGTACTAGTTATGGGGCGAGGTGGTGCAGGTATTATATTTAGACGTGAGGTATTATTTCACATCTAGATGAGATATAATTAGATCCTTTTTAAAAACGATGTGAAAAAATGTGAAGCATGAAGTACGTAAATTTGGTCCATGCGTTCAACACCTAAACCGTCCACAAAATTAATACGATTTTTACTTAGTGTATCTTTTTACATTGTTAGTCCTATATCTCCCTTTTTTTGCGGGGGATTAGTCCTATCTCCCAAGTGGATTAAGGCACCAATCTTAACTATAAGCCGACTCGACTTACCGAGCGGCCTCCACTCTTCGACTCGGGGCTTTCGCTTCAGCTTTTCTATTGTTTTTGACTGACATACATATGATTTGTCATGGCTCCCTCCTGCCCAACGCGGAGATCAAGCGGCCTTGCACGATTACTGTTTCGTGTCAAGGTATTACTCCGTATCATACATGAGCGCCAGAATAGTACGGCGTGGGGGTGGCAGCCGACCGGTCTAAACAACGCTCCAAGGACTACTGCCTCCTGCTCCTGGGTACAAGCGTTGCCACCGGTACTGAGACCGCGCTATGTAGGCAGAGGACAGAGCCGATGCGGGTGATTGGGATTGGATGGGCCGCCCGCGCCACGTTGTCGAGATAGTTGGAATCTTGCTGCCTGGATCCATCCCTAGGCCACTCCCCATCAATCACTTTTTCCCTGCCGTGGTCACGCCACGTGGGCGCGCCGAACATGTTGTGTCATCCAACATGTATCTCTGTTCGGCAGTCTGGACGTAATTTTTCCGCAAACGGAAGACAACCTAGGGGGCTTTCCATCGTCCGGACAGCAGTCACGCCCACATCTGACTAACCTGACCCACACAAAACTCCCTCCCTCGCCCGCGCACCCAACCTGCCTGAAACAGTCGCGCCGCTCCAGAGAGTCAGTGCCGCATTCATGTCCGGCCAGAGAGGACGCGACCTCTCACTAATGCCGGCATTGAAGTTGTGCGCCAGCCTAGAGAATGTCGTCCGCGCCGCTTCCCGGTGCAGGCGACCACTCCGTGTTCAAACGATACCCCGTCGCCCCTACATTAATGATATGCGGTTGTCGAGGAACCTATATTCTGTCGCCACCCGTCAGCCCGTCTGCCGCCCACCATTAACCTCACCGCCGCGGCTCATTGCCTTCCCGCCCGATGTATATACTCCAGCCCCGGCGATAGCCAGACTCATCCTCCTTTGATTCCTTTCTTCTCTCCGCACCACGCCCGCCATGGCCTCCTCGCGCTCCAAAGCCCTCTGGGACACCCTCTCCTTGAAGCAGCAGAAGGAGATGGCCGCCATTGCTACCGGCTAGAAGGCCGACCAGCAGACGGAGGCTGACGACACCCCAATGGAGGATGAGGCGATGCAACCCTCGAGCCCGGTGCGTGCGGGCCTCGCCAACACTACACGAACATGGTGCGGGAGGAGGAGGAGGCCAAGTTCCGGCAGGCGGGGGCGGCCAGGCCTATAACCTCCACCTCCTCGAGGAGCACCAACGCGGGGATGAGCTGCCCGCCGCTGGCACATCCATCGTGTCGGATGTTGACGTGCCCAAGCACGAGGCGTTGCTCGAGTCCTACCGTCCCACCAGCCCGGGAAGGAGGCCAAGTTCGACAAGGCAGCGGATCAGGTGTGGGGCAAGAGCAACGTGAGGAGGACATCGCCAGCTTCGCCCCGGCCACGCCCCGCCGCCACGACCATGAAGCCGACACGTCCGCGGGCGCCGCCGCCGGCAGCATCGAGGAAGAGTAGTGCATGGTAGGTTGCCGTTGCTCGGGTCCCAAGAAGGCAACCGCTCCTCCCCTCCCATTGAAGCTAAGCTTGATAGGATTAACATCTTCGGCTAATTAGCCGCTTGGCGGCGACATGGAGGCAGACAACTTCACTTCTCGGGGCTTCGGAGGTAGAGGTTACAAAGGCGGAGTTGGAGAGCGCCGAGGCAAAGCTTCAGTTCTCGAGGCTCATGGCCGAACATGGGGAACGGGCGCCGGTGGTCGTTTAGTTTCAGTCTAGAGTAGGGTTTAGTCTAATTTATATAAAAATGTAGTGAATTTCATTCATTTTATATGACAAATGTTTGAAATGTAATGAATTTTGTCCGGTTTTAATGATATCTGCCGTGTTTGCATGAATTTCGTTCGGTTAGTTCAAAAGATGATTGGAATATTTGCCGGCGCATTGGATGGCCGCCTTCAGAATCAGTTTCCATGGACTGGTCCCCTACCCATGGACGGATGATGGAGCAAATTTGCGGGCCATCATTGGAGATGCCCTTATTCACCATCAATCCATTATCCAAGTGATTCTACGGTTCTGGAGTGGTGAGAGCAAACCCGCAAATTGAAAACATGCCAAATTTGTACCACAATTATTGGTGGTAAGTAGTTTCAAAGCATGCATAATTCGCTTACTGGGAAATATAAAAGTAGTGAACATGTAGTAGTGAACTTTAACGTCATATGTTCCAAATAAAGGTGATCGCAATATTTTAAGGATATGCATCACTATAATTGTCTCAACATAATGATTAGGTATATGTCCTTGGTATAATCTCATATCAATTTGATTAAAGTTGATTTCAAAGAAGGGAAAGTAGTGGTTGCACCAACCTTCGGTGCACCACCCCCGCAAAAAAACATAACAAAACATTTCTAAATTCATGGGATTGATCATCAACAAATGTTATGGGTGCTAGTAAGTTTGGTGGTCAAAGAACATTTGAGGAGCTCTGTACAAAAAAAGAATTACGAAATCTGCTCAAACAGTGCACTTACATTTTGACTATTTTTCAGTGGTTTTGTCTTTTTCGTACAAAGCTCCTCAAATATTATTTGACCACCAAACATTGCAACACAACATTTGTTGATGATCATTCCCACAAAGTTTCAGAATTTTTTGAAATGTTTTGCTATGTTTTCTTGCGTTGGTGCACCATGCGTGCACCGAGCTGGGTTGTAGAAAAACCACTCTCAAGAAGAACTTTTTTTCATATATTTATTGTGTTCATATAAGGAATATTATATCGTATACTACGTTACATTACATTCTTTCTTTTTGTAGATTGTATTGAACGGTTAGGACAAAACTTGGCCAAAAAAATATTTTTTCCAATATGTCATATGTGATGTGAAATCGCATCCATAAGCAAGTATAACAACATCATGTTATTTAAATTGTATACTAATATAGTAATTGTTCATCAAAGTCTTGTCTTAATTAACAAAAGCAGTCCTAAATGGATGGAGTAGCACTTCGCAAATGCCTACAACTAGGCCTAAAATAATCTGTGAATTGTTATTGCTAAAAGAGATAAATCGTTATACATAAGCTATAAAAACAAAACTATTTGGAAAATTGACCCCCACAGCTAGAAAAGGTGCTCGGTGCATAGAAATGGCTCTCTAAGTGACATGTCAGCATTAACTATTGCAGGTTTAAAGGCGCTTTGACAAATTTAGATGAATTGCAAGCATTTGTCTCTAGACTCCTGTTAGAGACTATCGCTCCAAGAATAATTTACTTTCCAATGTGTTTCCTGCACCCTCCTTTTAGCGACATGACACCACCCTAATCAATGACCGTCATCGTCTTCCTCCTCTCAGTTCAACCAGTGGTTTCTTCCTTCCTCAACATACTAGAACCGTTTGTAGCTCACTTCTCCAATCACGTATGGTAGCCAACACTGACCGCCTCCTCCCTCACCTTGTATGATGTTATCAAGGTTAAAGTAAGATGTATATCTGACTGCAAGTCGGGGCTCAATTGAAGTCGCCAAAGATTTGGCTCACCGTTGTCGTTGAATTTGTTTGTGTGGAACTGATGAGAGCATTGTCCCCGCCACAAACCATTTGACAAATAAGTTACTCCCTCTGTAAACTAATGTAAGAGCGTTTAGATCATTATTTTAGTGATCTAAACGCTCTTATATTAGTTTACGGAGGAAGTACTATACTAAAGAGGTAAGGCTTTGCCTTTTCTGATTTTTTTTATTTTCTAAGCTTTTACTGTTCATTTATATCAACATCAGTGCAAAGTAGTATAATAATATACTAAAATGGGAAGGCTTTATCTTTTTTACTTTTTAAGCTTCTACTGTTTATTTACATCGACATCAGTGAACTGTAGTAGTACCAATATCACACGTAAAAAAAAACAAATGGCCGGGAACAGTACCTCGCATGTGAACAGTATCACCAGTGAACAGCACCGCATTTGAACTGTGCTTCTGAGTAACCTGATTTTCCCTTATTTTTTAGCTCCAGAGAAAAAGATATGCACGTTGTTAAAAAAAGGATTTTTCTACACATAATTTCTCTTCTCCTCAGGTCCTTATATAGAGGGTTAAGATTTTTTTACACATCATTTCTCTCCTCCTCCACCATCGTGTCCTTATATAGAGGGTAAGATTTAGTATTTTTCTACACACCGTTCCTCTCCACCGGTGTACCAACGCAGAGCCATCTCAACTGTCTGATCCTTTTCGGTGATGGTGCTGCCGAGGTGCAAAACAGTAGGCCAGAACAGTATATTTGCATGAACAGTAATCTGTGAGTAAAATAAGTTCTTGACCGGTTACTGCCCGTTTTTACACCACGACAATAATAACAAACTTTCTGTTTTCAAACAGCAACATATAGACTTGCAAAGTAAGCGTGGTAAAGGCTATACTTGACATTTTTATTGAAGTAAAAGATATAAAACATGATTACTACAGTAGCTTAATCATGTGAACGCACAAAAATAGTAATAGTGTTGGGTTGTCTCCCAGCAAGCGCTTTTCTTTAATGCATTTTTAGCTAGGTATGATGGTTTTAATGATACTCACATAAAAGTAAAGAATTGAAACACAATAAAAGCATCATAAAGCATATGTTCCTCTCTCATAATAGTTTTTAGTAGCATCAATGAATTCAACAATATAACTATCACATAAAGCATTATTTTCATGATCCACATGCATAATTTTTTATTACTCTCCACATAAGCAAATTTATTCTCATGAATAGTAGTGGGAGCAAACTCAACAAAATAACTATCATATGATACTTGATTGGAATAATCAATTTGAAAATTGAAATTATGATGACAAGTTTCATGGTTATCATTATTCTTTATATCATATATGTCATCACAATAATCATCATAGATAGCAACTTTTTTATCATAATCAATTGAAACCTCTTCCAAAATAGTGATTCATCACTAAATAAAGTTATGACCTCTCCAAATCCACTTTCATAATTATTAGAATAAGATTTAATACCCTCCAAATAGTGGGATAATCATTACCTAGAGTTGACACTCTTTCAAACCCACTTTCATCATTATAATCATCATAAATAGAAGGCATGCAATTATTATAACAAATTTGCACATCAAATCTTGGGAGACTAAAAATATCATCTTCATCAAAATGGCATCCCCAAGCTTATAGCTTTGCATATCATTAGCATCATGGATATTCATAGAATTCATACTAACAACATTATAATCATGCTCATCATTCGAAGATTTTATGCCAAACATTTCATTTAATTCTTCTTCTATCAATTGAGCATAATTTTTCTTTCCATCATTTTTAAGAAAGACATGATAAAGACAAATAATATGAGGCGACCTAAATTCCATTTTTTGTAGTTTTTTTATAAACCAAACTAGTGATAAAACAAGAAACTAAAAGATTCAGTAGCAAGATCTAAAGATATACCTTCAAGCACTCACCTCCCCGGCAACGGCGCCAGAAAAGAGCTTCATGTCTACTACACAACTTGTTCTTGTAGACTTGTGTTGGGCCTCCAAGCGCAGAGTTTTGCAGGACAGTAGCAAATTTCTCTCAAGTGGATGGCCTAAGGTTGATCAATATGTGGGAGACGTAGGATGAAGATGGTCTCTCTCAAACAACCCTGCAACCAAATAACAAAGAGTCTCTTCTGTCCCAACATACCAAATACAATGGTAAATTGTATAGGTGCACTAGTTCGGCGAAGAGATGGTGATACAAGTGTAGTAATGATAGTAGTATTGATTTTTGTAATAGGAACAATAAAAACCAGCAAGGTAGCAAGTAACAAAAGTGAGCACAAACGATATTGCAATGCTTGAAAATGAGGCCTAGGGTTCATACTTTCACTAGTGCAATCTCTCAACAATGCTAATATAATTGGATCATATAACCTTCCCTCAACGTGCGATATAGTATCACTCCAAAGTTCTTATCTAGCGGAGAACATAAGACAAAATTGTTTGTATGGTACGAAACCACCTCAAAGTTATCCTTTCCGGTCGATCTATCGAGCTATTCCTATAAGTGTCACAAACAGCCCAAAAGTTCGTACTAAAATAACACCATATGATACACATCAACCAACTCTAATGTCACCTAGATACTCCAATGTCACCACGAGTATCTGTGAGTTGATTATACGATATGCATCAAACAAATTTAGATTCATAATACTCAATCCAACACAAAGAACTTCAAAGAGTGCACCAAGATTCCTACCGAAGAAACAAAGACGAAAATGTGCATCAACCCCTATGCATAGATTACCCCAATGTCAGTTCGGGAATCCATGAGTTGAGTGCCAAGACATACATCAAGTGCTCTCAAATCTATAAAATTATTCAATCCGATAATAATGAAATCTCAAATGTAAAACTCAATTCATCACAACAAGATAGACAGGAAAAAACACCATATGGTCGAACTATATTAACAAAGCTTGCGATACATTAAGATCGTGTCAAGTCAAGAACACGAGAAAGAGAGAGACAGAGAGAGAGAGTGAGAGAGAGAGAGAGATCAAACACATAGCTACTAGTACAAACCCTCAGTCCCGAGGGTGAACTACTCCCTCCTCATCATGGTGACCGCCAGGATGATGAAGATGGCCTCCGGTGATGATTTCCCCCTCCGGCAGGGTGTTTGAACAGGCTCCTGATTGACTTTTTATCGATACAGAGGCTTGCGGCAGCGGAACTTCCGTTCTATGCTTATTTCTAGGGGTTTCTATATTATAGGATTTTTACCGTTGGTCTCATGCTGAGATGGGCTTCGAGGGGCCCACTACCCACTAGGGCGCACTAGAGGGGGGTGGCGTGCCCTGGTGCCTAGTGGGCAGCAGGGCCCCCCGTCCAGTGGGTCTTTGCTCCAATATTTCTCTTTTAGTCCAAAAAAATCTCCAAAAAGTTTTGTCCAATTCCGAGAACTTTTATTTCTGCACAAAAAACAATACCACGGTAGTTCTGCTGAAAACAATGTCAGTTCGGGTTAGTTCCATTCAAATAATAGCAAAACCACATATAATTGTTGTAACCATGGCATGAATACTTCATAAATTATAGATACGATGGAGACGTATCACGGTGTAACACCTATTCTCACCACTTTAATCTCTACTTGAACATGGTGCTTAATGCTATATATTATTATCCAATGATGTGTGGCAATCCTCTAATGTTTGAGTAGATTTGTTTTGTACTATGGGGTTATTGATGATCGTGCTTGGTTTGAGTTGTATGTTTTATTTTGGTGTTGTCCTATGGTGCCCTCCGTGTCGCGCAAGCGTGTGGGATTACCGTTGTAGGGTGTTGCGATACGTTCATAATTCGCTTATAGTGGGTTGCATGAGTGATAGAAACACAAACCCGAGTAAGGGGGTTGTTGCGTATGGGAGTAAAGAGGACTTGTTACTTAATGCTATGGTTGGGTTTTACCGCAATGATATTTAGTAGTTGCAGACGCTTGCTAGAGTTCCAATCATAAGTGCATACGATCCAAGTACGGAAAGTATGTTAGCTCATGCCTCTCCCTCATATATAATTGCAACAATGATTACCAGTCTAGTTATCAATTGCCTAGGGACAAATCCTTCTCTTGTGTTACAAAAAGATTTCTACTAAACAATTGAATTTTATTATCTTACAAATTACTCCTAGTTTTATTCTCGCAAAGTACGTACTTCTAGTTTGTTTCCCGCAAGTTAGTTTCTTTCTTGTTCTAGGTAAAGCGAACGTTAAGTGTGCGTAGAGTTGTATCGGTGGTTGATATAAATTCTACCTTTAGCTCCTCGTTGGGTTCTACACACTTACTTATAGAGAAAGGCTACAATTAATCCCCTATAGTTGTGGGTTATCACTGGACATCATAAATCTTAAGTTCCTACTACTCTGTTTTGAGGCTATGTCGGGTCTAAAGATTAACTTTGATAAGAGTGAGGTCGTCGTCCTGGGATTCTCAATGGAGGAACAACAACGGATTCTGGATAACCTCAACTGCAGTTTGGCCTCATTCCCCGTTACTTATCTGGCAATCCCGATGGTCGACTCGAAGATCTTGATGACTGCTTTTGACCCGGTGGTGGGACGACTGGCATCTTGGGCTAAGCCCTGGCGTGGATGGTTCACCTCCAAGGGGAGCAAATCGATCGTTATTAGTGCTAACATAGCAAGCTGAAAGTGCAACTATCCCTGGGTGGTTTTGGTAATTCCTAACAACATATAGCTCATTGAGCTAATGCTATTGCAAGATAAATATTTCAGGTAAGCTCAATGATTGGCATGGCATGGATTAGAAAGTGGACACTTCAAAATGCTGAGGACAAAAGATTGGCTCAAGCCCAAAGCACAAGACTCTACATTTTCTATTTTAGTGATCCAAGATCACATTGAGTCTATAGGAAAAGCCAATACTATTAAGAAGGGATGAGGTGTTGCTTAATGCGGTTCTTGCTCAAAATGCTTAGTGATATGCTCCAAAACCCGCCACTACTTTCTCACATCCACATATGTCCCAAACCAAAAAGTCCAACTCGGCCCCACCGAAATTTCATATCGAGAGCCACCGAGTTCAGTTGACATAGCCACTGCTAGAAACCCTAGTCTTTTCGGTCTCACCGATAGGGATCTCGGTCTCACCGAGATGGGATTGTAATCTCTCTGTTTCCCTTCGTAACGTTTCAGTCAAACCGAGATGAGCGATCGGTCCCACCGAGATTGCAATGCAAACACTTTGTTTCCTTTTTGTAACGTTTTGGTCAAACCGAGATGAGCGAATCAGTCCCACCGAGTTTGCCTGACCAACTCTCTGTTAGTCTATTACCAAAATCGGTTCCATCGAGTTTGTGTAATCGGTCTCACCGAGATTACGTTATGCCCTAACCCTAATGATATCGGTCGCACTGAGTTGACATGTCGGTCCCACCGAGAATCCTAACGTTCACATTTTGAACTAAATCGGTCCGACCGAGTTCCATGATTCGGTCCCACCGAGTTTAGTGATTTGTGTGTAATGGTTAGATTTTGTGTGGAGGCTATAAATACCCCTCCACCCACTCTTCATTCGTGGAGAGAGCCATCAGAACATGCCTACACTTCCAACACATATTTTCTGAGAGAGAACCACCTACACTTGTGTTGAGGTCAAGATATTTCATTCCAACCACATAAATCTTGCTCTCTAGCCTTCCCCAAGTTGCTTTCCACTCAAATCTTCTTTCCACCAAATCCAAATCCTGTGAGAGAGAGTTGAGTGTTTGGGAGACTATCATTTGAAGCACAAGAGCAAGGAGTTCATCATCAACACACCATTTGTTACTTCTTGGAGAGTGGTGTCTCCTAGATTGGCTAGGTGTCACTTGGGAGCCTCCGTCAAGATTGTGGAGTTGAACCAAGGAGTTTGTAAGGGCAAGGAGATCGCCTACTTCGTGAAGATCTACCCTAGTGAGGCAAGTCCTTCGTGGGTGACGGCCATGGTTGGATAGACAAGGTTGCTTCTTCGTGGACCCTTCTTGGGTGGAGCCATCCGTGGACTCGCGCAACCGTTACCCTTCATGGGTTGAAGTCTCCATCAACGTGGATGTACGATAGCACCACCTATCGGAACCACGGATAAAAAATCTCCGTGTCAACATTGCATTTGCTCCCTCAAAACTCCTCCCTTTACCTTAATATGCAATTGTTTTACATTCCGCTGCTATACTCTTCGAATTGCATGTGTATGTTGATTGCTTGACTTGTGCTAAGTTGCTAAAATATGTCAAGAACTAAAATTGGGAAAAGGCTAGATTTTTATTTGGTCAAGTAGTCTAATCACCCCCCCTCTAGACATACTTTCGAGCCTACAAGTGGTATCAGAGCTTTGGTCTCCATTTGCTTTGATTTCCATAGCTTTTGGTGGTCATAGCCTTGGTTTCACAACCTAGGAGGGTATGGCGTCTAGCGAGGGAAATTACCACCGTAGAGGTCCTTACTTTCATGGTACAAATTTTTCTAGTTGGAAGCATAAGATGAAAATGCATATTCTTGGACATAACCCTGCCGTTTGGGCTATTGTGTGTATTGGCTTGCAAGGTGAATTCTTTGATAGGAGAGAACCAAACCATGAAGCTACCGCGGAAGAGTTGAAGATGCTACAATACAATGCTCAAGCTTGTGATATTCTCTTCAATGGATTGTGCCCCGAAGAATTCAACAAAATCAGCCGTCTTGAGAATGTAAAGGAAATTTGGGATACTTTTATTGATATGCACGAAGGTACCGACTCCGTCAAGGAATCCAAATTGGATGTGCTTCAAAGTCAACTTGACAAGTTCAAAATGAAGGATGGTGAAGCTGTCGCTGAAATGTACTCTAGGCTTGCTCTCATCACAAATGAGATTGCCGGCTTAGGAAGTGAAGAGATGACCGACAAATTCATCATCAAGAAGATCCTAAGAGCCTTGGATAGAAAATATGATACCGTGTGCACATTGATCCAAATGATGCCCAATTACAAAGATCTCAAGCCAACGGAAGTCATTGGAAGAATTGTTGCTCATGAGATGTTACTCAAGGATAAGGAAGAGCTTCACAACAAGTCAAGTGGTGCTTACAAAGCCGCATGTGATGCTCCCACATCATCAAGTGAGAAACAAACCTTCAATGAAGAATTGAGCCTAATGGTAAAGAACTTCAACAAGTTCTTCAAGAGTAGAAGCAAAGAAAGAAGTTCCAAGTCAAGGTCCTACAATGACAAAAGATCTTCTAGTTGTGAGCGTAATTGCTACAACTGTGGAAGACCCGGACACTACTCCAATGAGTGTACGCCCCCCTACAAAAGAAGAGAAGATTCTCCCAAAAGAAGAAGTAGAAGAGAAGAATCACCACCAAGAGAAAGGAGGAGTAGAGATGATCGTTATAAACGAAGACCCTCTCGGAGAATCAAGGACTCGTAAAGGAAGGAAAAGTCATCAAGGAGCTACACAAAAAGAAGACATCAAGCTCATGTTGGTGAATG
Source organism: Triticum aestivum (assembly GCF_018294505.1). Lineage (NCBI taxonomy): Eukaryota > Viridiplantae > Streptophyta > Magnoliopsida > Poales > Poaceae > Triticum > Triticum aestivum. The sequence continues at coordinate 415,497,189 of NC_057811.1, forward strand.
GGTATCCGGCTCCGACTCCGACAATCACTCCGAAACAAGTTATCACTCCGACTCCGAATATACTCAAGATGAAGGTGTTGCCGGTCTAGCACTTGTGTCAACCAACTCCTACGACATATTTGACTCACGAAATGAAGGAATTGGAAGATGCTTCATGGCCAAGGTTCCAAAGGTAACACATCCCGAGTATGTTGATTTCAATAGTGATGAAGATGATTTGCTACGTGATGATGATTTACTTGTTGACAACACTAGTGATGAAAACTACGATGAAACGTCAATTAATCATGCTAATCAAGATAAAACGAATGACGATGATAAGAAGGAGATTGAGCGTCTAACTAAAGAACTAAACACTCTTAAGTTAGCTCATGAAACTACATTGGAAGATCATCGAGAACTTTTAAAGACTCATGATAAGCTACGCTTTGAAAAGCTCAACCTTGAGCAAGAACATGAGTTTTTAAAGGCAATCAATGATGATCTTCGCAAGAAAAGTTCTTCTTACATTGCCAAGCATTTACTCTTGTCTACTTACATGCCACAAGTTAAATCTAGCAAAAAGAGCAAGAAAGATTCTTCATCTAATAGTAACAACAATCATGCTAAATCCAATGTTGTTGCATCTAGTAGTTCTCTTGGTTCCACTAATGATTCTCTTAGCCAAGTTACACTTGAGCAAGAAAATAGCTTATTGAAGGGAATTATAGAGAAAGGTGTTTACAAGAGCCTTGCCGGAAGTAAGCAATTTGAGGAAAATGTACGCAAGCAAGGAAGACACCGGAAGAATCAAGGTGTTGGTTTTGACCAAAAGTTCAATGCCAATGGAGTTGAGTGGGAAGAAGATCAATACCCCAAGACCAAGTTTGTTCCTCAACAAGAGAAGTATGATCCTACTAAAGGAAATATGCCCTAGAGGCAATAATAAAGTTATTATTTATTTCCTTATTTCATGATAAATGTTTATTATTCATGCTAGAATTGTATTAACCGGAAACATAATACATGTGTGAATACCTAGACAAACAGAGTGTCACTAGTATGCCTCTACTTGACTAGCTCGTTGATCAAAGATGGTTATGTTTCCTAGCCATAGACATGAGTTGTCATTTGATTAACGGGATCACATCATTAGGAGAATGATGTGATTGACTTGAGCCATTCCGTTAGCTTAGCACTTGATCGTTTAGTATGTTGCTATTGCTTTCTTCATGACTTATACATGTTCCTATGACTATGAGATTATGCAACTCCGTTTACCGGAGGAACACTTTGTGTGCTACCAAACGTCACAACGTAACTGGGTGATTATAAAGGTGCTCTACAGGTGTCTCCGAAGGTACTTGTTGGGTTGGCGTATTTCGAGATTAGGATTTGTCACTCCTATTATCGGAGAGGTATCTCTGGGCCCACTCGGTAATGCACATCACTATAAGCCTTGCAAGCATTGTAACTAATGAGTTAGTTGCGGGATGATGTATTATGGAACGAGTAAAGAGACTTGATGGCAACGAGATTGAACTAGGTATTGGGATACCGACGATCGAATCTCGGGCAAGTAACATACCGATGACAAAGGGAACAATGTATGTTGTTATGCGGTTTGACCGATAAAGATCTTCGTAGAATATGTAGGAGCCAATATAAGCATCCAGGTTCCGCTATTGGTTATTGGCCGGAGACGTGTCTCGGTCATGTCTACATAGTTCTCGAACCCGTAGGGTCCGCACGCTTAAAGTTTCGGTGACGATTGTATTATGAGTTTATGTGATTTGATGTACCAAAGGTAGTTCGGAGTCCTGGATGAGATTGGGGACATGACAAGGAGTCTCGAAATGGTCGAGACGTAAAGATTGATATATTGGACGACTATATTCGGACATCGGAAAGGTACCGAGTGGTTCGGGTATTTTTCGGAGTACCGGGGAGTTACGGGAATACTGGGAAGAAGTATATGGGCCTTATTGGGCTTTAGGGGAGAGAGAGAGGCAGGCTGTGTTGGGGAACGTAGCACAAATTCAAAATTTTCCTACGTGTCACCAAGATCAATCTAGGAGATGCTAGCAACGAGAGGGGAGGAGTGCATCTACATACCCTTGTAGATCGCGAGCGGAAGCGTTCAAGAGAACGGGGTTGACGGAGTCGTACTCGTCGTGATCCAAATCACCGATGATCCTAGCGCCGAACGGACGGCACCTCCGCGTTCAACACACGTATGGAGCAGCGACGTATCCTCCTTCTTGATCCAGCAAGGGGGGAGGAGAGGTTGATGGAGATCCAGCAGCACGACGGCGTGGTGGTGGAAGTAGCGGGATTCCAACAGGGCTTCACGAAGCGCTGCGGGAGGAGGGAGAGGGAGGCGCCAGGGCTTGGGGTACTGCTCCCAGGCGCCTCCCCACTATATATAGGGGTGGAGGGGGCTGGTTTCTTGCCCTCCAAGTCCATTGGCGCGTTGGCAAAGGTGGGGGAAAGAAATCCCATCATTTCCCTTCCCCACCGATTGTTATCCCCTTTTTTAGGGATCTTGATCTTATCCCTTCGGGATATGATCTTATTCCTTCTAAGGTGGGATCTTGGTGCGCCTTGACCAGGGGTGTGGGGCCTTGCCCCCACTACCCACGTTCATGTGGGTCCCCCATGCAGGTGGGCCCCACTTCGGAACCTTCTAGAACCTTCCTGGTACAATACCGAAAAATCCCGAACATTTTCCGGTGGCCAAAATAGGACTTCCCATATATAAATCTTTGCCTCCGAACCATTCCGGAACTTCTCGTGACGTCCGGGATCTCATCCAGGACTCCGAACAACTTTCGGTTAACCGCATACTAATATCTCTACAACTCTAGCGTCACTGAACCTTAAGTGTGTAGACCCTACGGGTTCGGGAGACATGCAGACATGACCGAGACGACTCTCCGGTCAATAACCAACAGTGGGATCTGGATACCCATGTTGGCTCCCACATGTTCCACGATGATCTCATCGGATGAACCACGATGTCGAGGATTCAATCAATCCCGTATACAATTCACTTTGTCAATCGGTACGTTACTTGCTCGAGATTCGATCGTCGGTATCCCAATACCTTGTTCAATCTCGTTACCGGCAAGTCACTTTACTCGTACCGTAATGCATGATCCCGTGGCTAACTCCTTAGTCACATTGAGCTCATTATGATGATGCATTACTGAGTGGGCCCAGAGATACCTCTCCGTCATACGGAGTGACAAATCGCAGTCTCGATTCGTGCCAACCCAACAGACACTTTCGGAGATACCTGTAGTGCACCTTTATAGCCACCCAGTTACGTTGTGACGTTTGGTACACCCAAAGCATTCCTACGGTATCCGGGAGTTGCACAATCTCATGGTCTAAGGAAATGATACTTGACATTAGAAAAGCTCTAGCAAACGAACTACACGATCTTGTGCTATGCTTAGGATTGGGTCTTGTCCATCACATCATTCTCCTAATGATGTGATCCCGTTATCAATGACATCCAATGTCCATGGTCAGGAAACCATAACCATCTATTGATCAACGAGCTAGTCAACTAGAGGCTTACTAGGGACATGTTGTGGTCTATGTATTCACACATGTATTACGGTTTCCAGTTAATACAATTATAGCATGAACAACAGACAATTATCATGAACAAGGAAATACAATAATAACCATTTTATTATTGCCTCTAGGGCATATTTCCAACAGTCTCCCACTTGCACTAGAGTCAATAATCTAGTTCACATCACCATGTGATTAACACTCAAAGTTCACATCGCCATGTGACTAATACCCAAGAGTTTACTAGAGTCAATAATCTAGTTCACATCACCATGTGATTAACACTCAATGAGTTCTAGAGTTTGATCATGTTATGCTTACGAGAGAGGTTTTAGTCAACGGGTCTGCAACATTCAGATCCGTGTGTGCTTTACAAATCTCTATGTCATCTTGTAGATGTAGCTACCACGCGCCACTTGGAACTATTCCAAATAACTGCTCTAGTATACGAATCCGGTTTACTACTCAGAGTCATCTGGATTAGTGTCAAAGTTTGCATCGACGTAACCCTTTACGACGAACTCCTTTTTCCACCTCCATAATCGAGAAAATTCCTTAGTCCACTAGATACTAAGGATAAGTTCGACCGCTGTCATGTGATCCCTTCCTGGATCACTATTGTACCCCTTGACTAACTCATGGCAAGGCACACTTCAGGTGCGGTACACAGCATAGCATATTGTAGAGCCTACGTCTAAAGCATAGGGGACGACCTTCGTCCTTTCTCTCTCTTCTTCTATGGTCAGGTCTTGAGTCTTACTCAATACTCACACCTTGTAACACAGCCAAGAACTCCTTCTTTGCTGATCTATTTTGAACTCCTTCAAAATCTTGTCACGGTATGTATTCATTTGAAAGTACTATTAAGCATTTTTTTTAATCTATCCTTATAGATCTTGATGCTCAATGTTCAAGTAGCTTAATCCAGGTTTTCCATTAAAAACACTTTTCAAATAACCCTGGATGCTTTCCAGAAATTCTACATCATTTCTGATCAACAATATGTTAACAACATATACTCATTAAAAATTCTATAGTGCTCCCACTCACTTCTTTGGAAATACAAGTTTCTCATGAACTTTGTATAAACCCAAAATCTTTGATCATCTCATCAAAGCGTTCATTCCAACTCCGAGATGCTTACTCCAATCCTTAGAAGGATTGCTGGAGCTTTGCATACTTGTTAGCATCTTTTAGGATTGACAAAACCTTCTGGTTGTATCACATACATCCTTTCCTCAAGAAAATCGTCGAGGAAACAATGTTTTGACATCCTATCTGCAAGATTTCATAAATAATGCAGTAGCTGCTAATATAATTTTAACAGACTCTTAGCATCGCTACGAGTGAGAAAGTCTCATCGCAGTCAACTCCTTGAACTTGCCGGAAAACATCTTAACGACAAGTCGAGCTTTCTTAATGGTGACAGTTACCATCATTGTCTGTCTTCCCTTTAAAATCCATCTACACCCAACAGCCTTACGACCATCAAGTAGTTCTTCCAAAGTCTATACTTTGTTTTATACATGGATCCTCTCTCGGATTTTATGGCCTCGAGCCATTCGTCGGAATCTGGGCCCACCATCGCTTCTCCATAGCTCGTAGGTTCATTGTTGTCTAGCAACATGACTTCCAAGACAGGATTACGTACCACTCTGAAGTAGTACGCATCCTTGTCGTCCTATGAGGTTTGGTAGTGGCTTGATCTGAAGTTTCATGATCACTATCATAAGCTTCCACTTCAATTGGTGTAGGTCCCACAGGAACAACTTCCTGTGCCCTGCTACACATTAGTTGAAGTGACGGTTCAATGACCTCATCAAGTCTCCACCATCCTCCCACTCAATTCTTTTGAGAGAAACTTTTCCTCGAGAAAGGACCCGTTTCTAGAAACAATCACTTTTGCTTCCAGATCTGAAATAGGAGGTATACCCAACTGTTTTGGGTATTCTATGAAGATGCATTTATCCTCTTTGGGTTCGAGCTTATCAGCCTGAAACTTTTTCACATAAGCGTCGCAGCCCCAAACTTTTAAGAAACGACAGCTTAGGTTTCTCTAAACCATAGTTCATACGGTGTCGTCTCAACGGAATTGCGTGGTGCCCTATTTAAAGTGAATGCGGTTGTCTCTAATGCCTAACCCATAAACGATAGTGTAATTTGATAAGAGACATCATGGTATGCACCATATCAAATAGGGTGCAGTTATGATGTTCGGACACACCATCACACTATGGTGTTCCAGGCGGTATTAGTTGTGAAACAATTTCTTAATTGTGTGCCAAACTCGTAACTCAGATATTCATCTCTATGATCATATCACAGACAATTTATCCTCTTGTCACGACGATCTTCAACTTCACTCTGAAATTACTTGAACCTTTCAATAATTCAGACTTGTGTTTCATCAAGTAAATATACTCAGCATCTACTCAAATCATCTGTGAAGCAAGAACATAACGATATCCACTGCATGCCTCAGCACTCATTGGACTGCACACATCAAAATGTATTACTTCCAACAAGTTGCTTTCTTGTTCCATCTTAGTGAAAACGAGGCCTTTTAGTCATCTTGCCCATGTCGTATGATTTGCATGTCTCAAGTGATTCAAAATCAAGTGAGTCCAAACGATCCATTTGTATGGACTTTCTTCATGCATATATACTAATAGACATGGTTCGCATGTCTCAATCTTTTCAAAAATGAGTGAGTCCAAAGATCCATCAACATGGAGCTTCTTCATGCGTTTTATACCAATATGACTCAAGTGGCAGTGCCACAAGTATGTGGTACTATCATTATTATCTTATATCTTTTGGCATGAACATGTGTATCAGTACGATCGAGATTCAATAAACCATTCATTTTAGGTGCAAGACCATTGAAGGTATTATTCAAATAGACAGAGTAACCATTATTCTCCTTTAATGAATAACCGTATTGCGATAAACATAATCTAATCATGTCTATGCTCACGCAAACACCAAATAACAATTATTCAGGTTTAACCCCAATATCGATGGTAGAGGGAGCATGCGATGCTTGATCACATCAACCTTGGATACACTTCCAACACATATCGTCATCTCACCTTCAGCTAGTCTCGAGTTACTAACACTTAGCAACTGAACCGGTATCTAATACCCTGGTGCTACTAGGAGTACTAGTAAAGTACACATTAATATAATGTATATCCAATATACTTCTGTCGACCTTCCAGCCTTCTCATCTACGAAGTATCTAGGGTAGTTCTGCTTCAGTGACCGTTCCCCTCATTTCAGAAGCACTTAGTCTCGGGTTTGGGTTCAACCTTGGGTTTCTTCACTAGAGCAGCAACTGATTTGCCGTTTCATGAAGTATCCCTTCTTGCCCTTGCCCTTCTAGAAACTAGTGGTTTTACTAACCATCAACAACTGATGCTCCTACTTGATTTCTACTTTCGCGGTGTCAAACATCGCGAGTTGCTCAAGGATCATCATGTCTATCCCTGATATGTTATAGTTCATCATGAAGCTCTAATAGCTTGGTGGCAGTGACTATGGAGAACCATCACTATCTCATCTGGAAGATTAACTCCCACTCGATTCAAGTGATTGTAGTACTCAGACAATCTAAGCACATGCTCAACGATTGAGCTTTTATCCCTTAGTTTGCAGGCTTAAGAAACTTGTCAGAGGTCTCATACCTCTTGACGTGGGCACTAGTCTGAAATCCCAATTTCAGTCTTTGGAACATCTCATATGTTCTGCGACGTTTCAAAACCGTCTTTGGTGCCACAATTTTAAACCGTTAGCATCACACACTGAACTATCACATAGTCATCAAAACGTGTATGTCAGATGTTTCGCAACATCTACAGACGACGCTCGAGGTTCAGCACACCGAGCGGTGCATTAAGGACATAAGCCTTCTATGCAGCAATGAGGACAATCCTCAGTTTACGGAGCCAGTCCGCATAATTGCTACTATCAACTTTCAACTAAATTTTCTCTAGGAACATATCTTAGTAGAACTAAAGCGTAAGCTACGACATTATTTGCAAAGACCTTTTGACTATGTTCATGATAATTAAGTTCATCTGATTATTTAATGAACTCCCACTTAGATAGACATCCCTCTAGTCATCTAAGTGATACATGATCCGAATCGACTAGGCCGTGTCCGATCATCACGTGAGACGGACTAGTCATCATCGGTGAACATCTCCATGTTGATCGTATCTACTATACGACTCATGTTCGACCTTTCGGTCTCTTGTGTTCCGAGGCCATGTCTGTACATGCTAGGCTCGTCAAGTCAACCTAAGTGTTTTGCTTGTGTTCCGAGGCCATGTCTGTACATGCTAGGCTCGTCAACACCTGTTGTATGTGAACGTTAGAATCTATCACACCCGATCATCAGGTGGTGCTTCGAAACAACGAACCTTCGCAACGGTGCACAGTTAGGGGGAACACATCTCTTGAAATTTTAGTGAGGGATCATCTTATTTATGCTACCGTCGTTCTAAGCAAATAAGATGTAAACATGACAAACATCACATGCAAATCATAAAGTGACATGATATGGCCAATATCATCTTGCGCCTTTTGATCTCCATCTTCGAGGCGCGGCATGATCACCTTCGTCACCGGCATGACACCATGATCTCCATCATCATGATCTCCATCATCGTGTCTTCATGAAGTTGTCTCGCCAACTATTACTTCTACTACTATGGCTAACGGTTAGCTAATTACATGGCGTTTTTCATTGACACGCAGGTCATACAATAAATTAAGACAACTCCTATGGCTCCTGCCGGTTGTCATACTCATCGACATGCAAGTCGTGATTCCTATTACAAGAACATGATCAATCTCATACATCACATATATAATTCATCACATCCTTTTGGCCATATCACATCACATAGCATACCCTGCAAAAACAAGTTAGACGTCCTCTAATTGTTGTTGCATGTTTTACGTGGCTGCTATGGGTTTCTAGCAAGAACGTTTCTTACCTACGCAAAAGTCACGATGGTGATATGCCAATTGCTATTTACCCTTCATAAGGACCCTCTTCATCGAATCCGATCCGACTAAAGTGGGAGAGACAAACACCCGCTAGCCACCTTATGCATCAAGTGCATGTCAATCGGTGGAACCTGTCTCACGTAAGAGTACGTGTAAGGTCGGTCCGGGCCGCTTCATCCCACAATGCCGCCGAATCAAGATAAGACTAGTAACGGTAAGCAAATTGAACAAATCATCGCCCACAACTAATTTGTGTTCTACTCGTGCATAGAATCTACGCATAGACCTGGCTCATGATGCCACTGTAGGGGATCGTAGCAGAAATTAAAAAAATTCTACGCATCACCAAGAACAATCTATGGAGTCTTCTAGCAACGAGAGGGGAGGAGTGCATCTACATACCCTTGTAGATCGCGAGCGGAAGCGTTCAAGAGAACGTGGTTGACGGAGTCGTAATCGTCGTGATCCAAATCACCGATGATCCTAGCGCCGAACGGACGGCACCTCCGCGTTCAACACATGTACGGAGCAGCGACGTCTCCTCCTTCTTGCTCCAGCAAGGGGGAGGAGAGGTTGATGGAGATCCAGCAATACGACGGCGCAGTGGTGGAAGTAGCGGGATTCCAACAGGGCTTCGCCAAGCGCTGCGGGAGGAGGGAGATGTGTCACGGGAGGGAGAGGGAGGCGCCAGGGCTTGGGGTGCTGCTCCCATGCGCCTCCCCACTATATATAGGGGTGGAGGGGGCTGGTTTCTTGCCCTCCAAGTCAATTGGGGCGTTGGCAAACGTGGGGGAAAGAAATCCCATCAGGCTGCGCGCCCCCCAAGGCCTAGTCCGAATTGGACTCGGGGGAGGGGCTGCTCCCCCTCCTTCCTTCTCTTCTTTGTTCCCCTTCCTTGTCTCCCACTCCTACTACATGGAAGGGGGGAATCCTACTCCTGGTGGGAGTTGGACTCCCCAGGGCGCGCCATAGAGAGGGCCGGCCTCTCCCCTCCTCCACTCCTTTATATACGTGGCCAGGGGGCACACCAGAGACACAACAATTGATCTCTTGATCTCTTAGCCGTGTGCAGTGCCCCCTCCACCATAATCCACCTCGATAATATCATAGCGGTGCTTAGGCGAAGCCCTGCATCGGTAGAACATCATCATTGTCACCACGCCGTCATGCTGACGGAACTCTCCCTCAAAGCTCGGCTGGATCGGAGTTCGAGGGACGTCATCGAGCTGAACGTGTGTTGAACTCGGAGGTGCCGTACGTTCGGTACTTGATCGGTCAGATCATGAAGACGTACGACTACATCAACTGCGGTGTCCTAACGCTTCCGCTTTCGGTCTACGAGGGTACGTGGACACACTCTCCCCTCTCGTTGCTATGCATCATCATGATCTTGCGTGTGCGTAGGAAAATTTTGAAATTACTACGTTCCCCAGCACCTACTTCTTTCAAAGGGACACAAGCTCAAGATGATCTTCCACCACAAGACCACAAGCTAAAAGGCAAGGACAAGCTTCAAGAGGAAATTGATGCATTTGAAGAAGCACCTAAGGCCTTGGTCAAGTGGGTTCCCAAGACTACATCAAGTTCTACTTCATCAAGTACGACTATGACTCCAAGGATTCCCATCAAGATGGTGTGGATCCCGAAGAAGAAGAACTAGAGAGTTCTTGAGGGTGACTCCGCCAACATACTTCACTCTTATCATTTTTGCGAGGACAAGTGCAAACAACTTCCATATCTGGCACTAGTTCAAGGAGTCACAAACCCTCTTGTTGGTAAGACAAGGGACAAGGTAACCTAATGCTTTCATGGACATCATCTTGTGTATGCATCACTCTATGTCTATGGATATCCTTGTTTGTTCCTTGTGGGACTAACCCGTGTAGGTATTGAAAGTGCAACTCACTCCAAAGGATTGCTCTAAATGATCTACATCAACATTGAGCATCTACATCTTCAACACCTACATGAAGTCATCATCGACAAAACCCAAGGTTAGTCCATCCCTCTTAGGGGGGATATCACATCTAGGGGGAGCTTTACTCTAATCAATTGAGCTAAAGCAACTCTAATGGTGTGAACACAACGATGCTTTTTGTAAAAGTGGTAACCCCACTTGTGCTTAAACGATGAGTATGACCTATGATCAAATGTTCTCATTTGACTCCTAAGTCAATATACTCATATATAGATGACCTAGTCATCGCCACATTGCTTGATAGATGCTAGAGTGTTTGTGCATGCTTTGTCACATATTTCATTTGCCATTTTAATTCTGTGAGCATGTTGAATGCATATTTTACTCATTCGAGGACATCCATTTGTTGTTTTGATTGTTTGGCTCTTTCTCTTTTGCCAAATGGATGGACAAGAATGCCTAAGAAGTCCCTCTAGCTATCTATGTTTTTCTCGTCTCAAACTCTATTCATGCTACATCACAAAGTTTGATCAAGTCAGATTCGAACCACTCTGTGTGAGGAGCACTCGGAGTTCCCGATTCGTCATAGACTTAAACCTCCAAAACCTCTTTGTGCATCTCGGTCTGACCGATTCATCCTTTTCGGTCCTACCGAGATCACTAAGTTGATCTAGGGTTTTCAATCTCGGTGCAACCGATTAGAACCTTTCGGTCACACCGAGTTGCAGTAACTGCTTGCAGTTTTGCATCTCGGTGCCACCGAGTCGTTCCACTCGGTCACACCGACAGGGTCAGCTTATATATACCGACGGGCCAAATTTTCGAAAATTTTCCGAACCTCCTCGCCCGCGCGTAACCTGCTCTGCCTCCTCGGGTCTCCGGATCGTCCTCTCGTCGCCAGCGGCCTCCCGCCACTGGTCTCCGCCGCCGTCAATGGCAATCTGCCCCGCCGTTGCCGCCGTAGCAAGTTCGTCGCCGAACTAGGGTACGAACTTGATCTTTGTGCTAATCCTTAACTCTGATTCTTAGCACATTGCTTTGCCATGATTCTTGCCACGATTGAAATCATCCTGTCCAGCGAAAACGTCCCGTAGATTAGTTTTGATTTGAAAATTTAGGGTTAGGTCTCCGCCGAATTCATCTCGGACCGACCGAGTTGTAGAAATCGGTCTCACCGATTTGGCTTAGGTGAGAGCACATGCGTTTTCGGTCTGACCGAAAATAGCAAATCGGTGTGACCGAGTTCGATTCTTTGTGAAACCCTAGCAGTCTCGGTACCACCAAACTGTGACTCGGTCTGACCGAGTTCACTAGTTTAGGTTCCAAAAGCTGCTTCGGTATCACCAGTTTACAAATCGGTAGATCCGAAATGCTTTCTGTGGAGAACTAAAACTACGTTTTAAGTCATTTGTTTTACAAAACTCCTATACTTTGTGATACTCATCTACTCTACCTCATCTATAACCTATTCACAGGGTCTGCTGTCAGAGTGTTTGTAGAGATGTCTGACCAGAGTGACAGCCAGGACAAGTCTGAACAACAGGTGAAGATGAGTGAGGGTTTAGATCCCTCCAGCAGTTATAATGAGGGAAGCAGGAGCACACCAAGCAACCTGCCAAAGGCTGCTACTAGGACAAGGAAGAAGAGAACTTCTGATTCTGAGGATGAAGACTATGTGGCTGTTGAAGATGAAGCCACTTCAAAGAAAAAGGTGCTGAAGAAAGAGTATGGCACAACTGCTGCAACAAAGCTTGGATTGAAAACAAAGGCTCTAGCAAGAAGACAGCCCATGTCTAAGCCAAGAAAAGTTGCCACAGGTGAAACTATGAAGTTCACCATTGAATCTGAAGAAGAAGCAGCTGGTGAGGATAAGAAGAAGAAGAGGGCCAGAACCACTACTGCCAGAGTTTCTGGCAAGCCCTCAATAAGGAAAGATTCTGAAGAGGAAGAGAAAGAGGATGCTGCACCAGCACCCAAAGCTCAAAAGCTTATGGGGGATGCAATCAGATCAGGGGCTGCTCCATCTAAGCCCAAATCTGCTCCCAAGGCCGCTGCTTCAGCTTCAAAGCCAAAACCGAAGAGAAGCACTAGGAACATCCCTGCTGAGGAGAAGAACAAGGCCCTAGTGCCTGAAGCTGCTGAAGAAGAAGATGACTGTTGTATTGAGGAAGCTGAAACCCAAGATCCCTGACCACACTGATGCACACCCAGTTGCAGAGAACATGAAAATCAGGAAGGATGCATGATTGAGACTATGGAGACAATCTGATCCATATGCTATCAGGAGAAGGACTGCTGTGGACTACAGATTTCACACTAAGGAACAGCAGGACTTCTATGAGACAATTCTGCTTGATAAGAAGCCCATTGTGTGTGACATGAGATGGGTTGACTGGGAGTTCATCAAGGAGAATGAGGATCACTTCCCTGGTGTGCTTAATAGCTTCAAGGCATGTGGAGTGGACACTTTTGTTGCCCAGAAGCTCACCAAGTGGAATGATGAGCTCATCATGCAGTTTTACTCCACTGCCCACTTCTATCCAGATGGAAGGATAGTATGGATGTCTGAAGGTACTAGGTACCACTCTACAGTTGAGGAATGGGCCAAGTTTATCAATGCTCCTGAGGAACATGAGGATGACTTGGATATTTATGCAGAGAAGAAGAAAGACCACAACACTATGGCCAACATGTACAAAGAGATCCCAGATGCTGCTTTGGATACACATAAGTTTGGATCTGTTCACTACTTGTTGTCTGGTCTGCCAACTATCAACTGGATTCTAAGGCACACACTGCTACCCAAGTTAGGTGATCACAAATGATCAGAGGACATGCAATAAACTTGCTGCATATATTTGATGTCCCACAGAAGTTCAAGGTCATGAGTTTGATTGTTGAGACAATCAAGAGGACTGCTGCTGACTAGAAGAGAAGTTGTGGGTATGCCCCACAAATTCAGGAGCTCATCAACTCAAAGATGGGCAAAGGCAAATACATTTTGGATAAGGAGCACCTGCCCATCTACCTGAATTTGAAGATAACACAGTGGTGATGAATGAGAATGAACCATCTTCAGCTCAAGCACATGAGAAGAGAGAGAAGGCTAAGGCAGAGAAGGCTGCAAAGATGCCAACAGTAGAGGAGGCATCTCAGGTATTCTTGAAGAGCAAGCAAGACCAGCTTGGATATCTGATCCAATCCACCCTGAGGATTGAGAAGGGCTTGGCCACCCTGACCAAGAACCAGGAGAGTCTGGAGAGGATCATTGAGCAAAATTCTATGACCTTGATGTCAAGGTTACAGAGATCCAAACTGCAGTTGAGCAGCTCCAGGAGGAAGCTGAGGAGAAGAAGGGCAAGTCTACCACAGATGCTTTTGCTAGAGTGCCAGAGGACAGAGATCTGCTGCAGTGCCAGTGACAGACACTAGAGCTACAACATCAGCACCAGTAGCAACAGCTCCAGTTCCACCTCCAGCAGCTACTCCACCAGCTCCAGCTACTTCATCTGAAGCCTTCGTCCTTGGAGTTCTCTCAACACCTCCTACCGAAGATCAAGCCTGAGAGTCGTTTAGCACTATGCATTTTTGAACTTTTTGGTAACTTATTGCCAAAGGGGGAGAAAAATGTATAGATCATAGGCTTCGAGAGAGAGGGTGTTGCTTTTTTCATCTCTCTTGTTATTTTGGTTGAAACTTTTTATTGTGTGCTTGTGTGAGATACTACTTTATGTCCTTGTGAGATACTTGGTTGATCATGTGTTTGATCATATGCTATCCTTAATGCTTGTTGGATGATATTATCTTTCATATCCTCTTATGATCATTCCTTTTGCTTGGTGATGAGTTCATGTGTTTTAACTTCTATCATTTTGAGCGCTCCACCAAGATGTATGTGACATGGAAGAGTAACCCATGATCCTAATCGATTGTGCATTTGCATTCAAAAGAAAATTTTAAATAATGCACAAATCTAGGGGGAGCTCTTGCTTATCACATACTCCTCAAAGCGACGATGTTTCTCAATCTTATTTATCATTTGTAGAAGCTTTCATCTATATGTTGTCATCAATTACCAAAAAGGGGGAGATTGAAAGTGCAACTATACCTGGGTGGTTTTGGTAATTCCTAACAACATATAGCTCATTGAGCTAATGCTATTCCAAGATAAATATTTCAGGAAAGCTCAATGATTGGCATGGCATGGATTAGAAAATGGACCCTTCAAAATGCTAAGGACAAAAGATTGGCTCAAGCTCAAAGCACAAGACTCTACATTTTCTATTTTAGTGATCCAAGGTCACATTGAGTCTATAGGAAAAGCTAATACTATTAAGAAGGGATGAGGTGTTTCTTAATTAGGTTCTTGCTCAAAATGCTTAGTGATATGCTCCAAAACCCTCCAACCAAAAAGTCCAACTCGGCCCCACCGAAATTTCATATCCAGAGCCACCGAGTTCAGTTGACATAGCCACTGCCAGAAACCCTAGTCTTTTCGGTCTCACCGATAGGGATCTCGGTCTCACCGAGATGGGATTGTAATCTCTCTGTTTCCCTTCGTAACATTTCGGTCAAACCGAGATGAGCGATCGGTCCCACCGAGATTGCAATGCAAACACTCTGTTTCCTTTTCGTAACGTTTCGGTCAAACCGAGATGAGCGAATCGGTCCCACCGAGTTTGCCTGACTAACTCTCTGTTAGTTTATTACCAAAATCGGTCCCACCGAGTTTGTGTAATCGGTCTCACCGAGATTACGTTATGCCCTAACCCAAATGATATCGGTCCCACCGAGTTGACATGTCGGTCCCACCGAGAATCCTAACATTCACATTTCGAACTAAATCGGTCCGACCGAGTTCCATGATTCGGTCCCACCGAGTTTGGTGATTTGTGTGTAACGGTTAGATTTTGTGTGGAGGCTATAAATACCCCTCCACCCACTCTTCATTCGTGGAGAGAGCCATCAGAACATGCCTACACTTCCAACACATATTTTCTGAGAGAGAACCACCTACACTTGTGTTGAGGTCAAGATATTCCATTCCAACCACATAAATCTTGATCTCTAGCCTCCCCCAAGTTGCTTTCCACTCAAATCTTCTTTCCACCAAATCCAAATCCTGTGAGAGAGAGTTGAGTGTTGGGGAGACTATCATTTGAAGCACAAGAGCAAGGAGTTCATCATCAACACACCATTTGTTACTTCTTGGAGAGTGGTGTCTCCTAGATTGGCTAGGTGTCATTTGGGAGCCTCCGTCAAGATTGTGGAGTTGAACCAAGGAGTTTGTAAGGGCAAGGAGATCGCCTCCTTCGTGAAGATCTACCCTAGTGAGGCAAGTCCTTCGTGGGCGACGGCCATGGTTGGATAGACAAGGTTGCTTCTTCGTGGATCCTTCGTGGGTGGAGCCCTCCGTGGACTCGCGCAACCGTTACCCTTCGTGGGTTGAAGTCTCCATCAACATGGATGTACGATCGCACCACCTATCGGAACCACGGATAAAAAATCTCCGTGTCAACATTGCATTTGCTCCCTCAAAACTCCTCCCTTTACCTTCATATGCAATTGTTTTACATTCCTCTGCTATACTCTTAGAATTGCATGTGTAGGTTGATTGCTTGACTTGTGCTAAGTTGCTAAAATCTGCCAAGAACTAAAATTGGGAAAAGGCTAGATTTTTATTTGGTCAAGTAGTCTAATCACCCCCCTCTAGACATACTTTCGATCCTACAAAGCCTCCCCATGTGTATGATGGGATTGTATATCCTATCGGAGGGTGTCCATAGCTCCTTTGACAAGGAGATTGCTAGGTTCTTCTGGCAGGCTGCCAATGGGCGCCAGAAATATCACATGGTCAAGTGGGCAGACATTTGTATGCCCAAGTACCAGGGTGGCCTGGGAATTATGGCCTCCCATCATCTGACCGTCGCGTTCATGTTGTGATGGGTCTAGAGGATACTACATGGTGAGGGTGGCTTATGGCTACAACTCATTCAGGAAAAATACCTTAGGGGTGAGCCTCTCCTGGCATGTTCTCGCAGGGAGGATCGCAGTTCTAGCGATCCATCCAAACGATCAAGGAGGACCTATGTTTAGGATTTCCTTCTCCATAGGGAATGGGGACGGGGCCCAATTTTTGCTAGATCCCTAGTTGGGGTCTAAGCCTCTGAGAATGAGCTTCCCTGGGTTGTTTTTTATTTGCTCTGACCCGCGATTAGTTGTATCTATGGCATTCCGCTCTGGATTGTGAGATATCCGCCGCACCTTTGGGCAAGAAGAAAGTGATGACTGGAATAGACTACGGGATGCCTTACTACCGGTGCTACCGGACTATCCGGACTCCGTGTCATGGCGGCTGTCTCTCACGGCAGAGTTTCCCATGAGCACGGCATATCGCGCCTTATGCCAGTCACCGCCCACTCCCTGGCTTTCTCCCTTGTCAAAAGACCCTCTACCCCTAAAGATTAAGATCTTTGTGATGACAGCTACTATGAGATCGCATGCCCTTGGGGACTGAGGTACCGAAGCGGCATGGACCGGGTGATGGCTTGTGCCCCCTATGTGCGGTACCGGAGATGGGGACACATATCCTATTCTCTTGCACTGCGGCACAGGTACTGAAGGAAATATGCCCTAGAGGCAATAATAAAGTTGTTATTTATATTTCCTTATATCATGATAAGTGTTTATTATTCATGCTAGAATTGTATTAACCGGAAACTTAGTACATGTGTGAATACATAGACAAAACAGAGTGTCCCTAGTATGCCTCTACTTGACTAGCTCGTTAATCAAAGATGGTTAAGTTTCCTGACCATAGACATGTGTTGTCATTTGATGAACGGGATCACATCATTAGGAGAATGATGTGATGGACAAGACCCATCTGTTAGCTTAGCATAATGGTCGTTTAGTTTTATTGCTATTGCTTTCTTCATGACTTATACATATTCCTTTGACTATGAGATTATGCAACTCCCGAATACCGGAGGAACACCTTGTGTGCTATCAAACGTCACAACGTAACTGGGTGATTATAAAGATGCTCTACAGGTGTCTCCGAAGGTGTTTGTTGGGATTAGGATTTGTCACTCCGAGTATCGGAGAGGTATCTCTGGGCCCTCTCAGTAATGCACATCACTATAAGCCTTGCAAGCAATGTGACTAATGACTTAGTTGCGGGATGATGCATTACAGAACGAGTAAAGAGACTTGCCGGTAACGAGATTGAACTAGGTATGAGGATACCAACGATCGAATCTCGGGCAAGTAACATACCGATGACAAAGGGAATGACGTATGTTGTTATGCGGTTTGACCGATAAAGATCTTCGTAGACTATGTAGGAACCAATATGAGCATCTAGGTTCCGCTATTGGTTATTGACCGTAGATGTGTCTCGGTCATGTCTACATAGTTCTCGAACCCGTAGGGTCTGCACGCTTTAACGTTCGATGACTATTTGTATTATGACTGTTTGATTTATCTGCAGGCTTGTATCTTGTTCCGCTGGCGGCCATTCACGCCTACTGGAACCCTACATCAGCCACAGAGCCAGAGCCGGAACCACAATTTGATCCTCCACGACAATCTAATTACCAGTGGGATCCGGAGATGATTGCCAACCAGTGGCAATCGGAGTCCTCCTCATCGCAGTACAACCCCAACTACAACTATGGATATCCGCCAGGCCATCCGTGGCAATAAACCAACTTAGGCCAAAAGCCTAAGCTTGGCGGAGTACGTATTTCTCACCGACATTACATTCATGTTCACACACTCATTGCTAGTTGTCGGTGCTCATACTCTTTCACTGTAATATCCATGCTAGTTTATTTTCCTTTTTCTTGCTTTCTTCTTGTGTGTTTAATAAACCTTTAGAAAACCAAAAAAAATAGTGTAGCTTTTAGTTAGTTTACTTTTCTTGCTGTAGTAGTAATAATTAAAAGAAAACCCAAAAAGATTTCCCGTTTTTCTTTTGCTTGTTGGGAGCTTTCTCGTGTAAATAGTTTTATTTCTTTTCTTTTCTTTGGGGGTCGATAGGAGAAGACCATGATTAAATTGTTGAAGTGGCTCTTATATGCATTATTGTTGATTTAACCAAGAGCCCATATTGCCTTGTCTTCTCCTGTTTATTGAATGCTCACAGATTCCAGCTTAGTCCAATGCACGTGCACTATTATTATTATTCACATTGTTCGGTCGTGCAAGTGAAAGGCAATAATGACGATATATGATAGACTGACTGAGATGAGAGAAGCTGGTATGAACTCGACCTCTCTTGTTTTTGTAAATATGATTAGTTCATCGTTCCTGATTCAGCCTATTATGAATAACATGTTTGCAATGACAATTAGAGATTATAGTTACTTATTCCATGCTTGATTAGCTATGAGTTATAATGGTTTACCTTGCATGCCAACATGCTATTAAAATGGTTGTGATGTGGTATAGTGGGGTGGTATCCTCCTTTGAATGATTCAAGTGACTTGACTTGGCACATGTTCACGCATGTAGTTGAAACAAAATCAACATAGCCTTCACGATATTTATGTTCATGGTGGATTATATCTTACTCATGCTTGTACTCAATGTTTATTAATTTTAATGCATGTTCATGACTGTTGTCGCTCTCTAGTTGGTCGCTTCCCAGTCTTTTGCTACCCTTCACTTGTACTAAGCAGGAATACTGCTTGTGCATCCAATCCCTAAAACCCCAAAGTTACTCCAGATGAGTCCACTATACCTTCCTATGTGCGGTATCTACCTGTCGTTCCAAGTAAATTTGTATGTGCCAAACTCTAAACCTTCAAATGAAATTCTGTTTTGTATGCTCGAATAGCTCATGTATCAACTAGGGCTGTCCGTATCTTCCATTCTAGGCGGGTTATTCTCAAGAGGAGTGGACTCCGCTCCTCACTCACGAGAAAATGGCTGGTCAGCGGGATGCCCAGTCCCATGCTTTATGCAAACTAAATCAAAATAATTGCAAACAAAACTCCCCCTGGGACTGTTGTTAGTTGGAGGCATTCGTTGTTTCGAGCAAGCCATGGATTGATGCTTGTTGGTGGAGGGGGAGTATAAACTTTACCATTCTGTTTGGGAACCGCCTATAATGTGTGTAGCATGGAAGATATCGCCATCTCTTGGTTGTTATGTTGACAATGAAAGTATGCTGCTCAAAATATTATTTATCTCTGCTTTAAAATCGAGCTCTGGCACCTCTACAAATTCCTGCTTCCCTCTGCGAATGGCCTATCTATTTACTTTCATGTTGAGTCATCACCCTCTTATCATAAGCACCAGCTGGAGAGCACTGCTGTCATTTGCATCCATTACTATTAATTTATATTGAGTATGACTATGATTGGATCTCTTTTACCATGAATTACAATGTTTACTCAGTCCTTGATCTTTAAAGGTGCTCTGCATTTATGTTTTGCGGTCTCAGAAAGGGCTAGCGAGATACCATCTTGTTATATCATATCATGATTGTTTTGAGAAAGTGTTGTCATCCGAGATTTATTATTATTGCTCGCTAGTTGATTATGCCATTGACATGAGTAAACATGAGACCTAAATGTTATTGTGAATGTGGTTAGTCATAATTTTTGCTGAAAACTTGAGTGCTGGCTCTACATATTTACAACAACAAGAGCAAACAGAGTTTGTAAAAGTTTTTCTTTATCACTTTCAGTTTATCAAATGAATTGCTTGAGGACAAGCAAAGGTTTAAGCTTGGGGGAGTTGATACGTCTCCGTCATATCTACTTTTCCAAACACTTTTGCCCTTGTTTTGGACTCTAACTTGCATGATTTGAATGGAACTAACCCGCACTGACGCTGTTTTCAGCAGACTTTCCATGGTGTTATTTATGTGCAGAAACAAAAGTTCTCGGAATGACCTGAAACTCCACGGAACTTATTTTTGGAAAATATTAAAAATAGTGGAAGAAGAATCCACGTCAGGGGGCCTCCACCTATCCACAAGGGTGGGGGCGCGCCCCCTGCCTCGTGGGCCCCCTGACGCTCCACCGACCTCAACTCCAACTCCATATATTCGTGTTCAGGGAGAAAAAATCAGAGAGAAGGATTCATCGCGTTTTACGATACGGAGCCGCCGCCAAG
This sequence comes from Triticum aestivum, assembly GCF_018294505.1. NCBI lineage: Eukaryota > Viridiplantae > Streptophyta > Magnoliopsida > Poales > Poaceae > Triticum > Triticum aestivum. Next base: position 415,517,815 of record NC_057811.1, read on the forward strand.
CCGTAAAACCTCTCGGGAGGGCTGATCTGGAGTCCGTTCGGGGCTCCGGAGAGGGGAATCCGTCGCCGTCGTCATCGTCAACCATCCTCCATCACCAATTTCATGATGCTCACCGCCGTGCGTGAGTAATTCCATCGTAGGCTTGCGGGACAGTGATGGGTTGGATGAGATTTATCATGTAATCGAGTTAGTTTTGTTAGGGTTTGATCCCTAGTATCCACTATGTTCTGAGATTGATGTTGCTATGACTTTGCTATGCTTAATGCTTGTCACTAGGGCCCGAGTGCCTGTATTTCAGATCTGAACCTATTATGTTTTCATGAATATATGTGGGTTCTTTATCCTATCTTGCAAGCTATAGTCACCTACTATGTTTTATGATCCGGCAACCCCGAAATGACAATAATCAGGACCACTCCCGGTGATGATCGTAGTTTGAGGAGTTCATGTATTCACTATGTGTTAATGCTTTGGTCCGGTACTCTATTAAAAGGAGGCCTTAATATCCCTTAGGTTCCCCTAGGACCCCGCTGCCATGGGAGGGTAGGACAAAAGATGTCATGCAAGTTCTTTTCCATAAACATGTATGACTATATTCGGAATACATGCCTACATTACATTGATGAATTGGAGCTAGTTCTGTGTCACCCTATGTTATGGCTGTTACATGATGAACCGCTTCCGGCATAATTCTCCATCACCGATCCAATGCCTACGAGCTTTTCACATATTGTTCTTCGCTTATTTACTTTACCGTTGCTACTGTTACAATCACTACAAAACCCAAAAATATTACTTTTGCTATCGTTACCGTTACTTCCATACTACTTTGCTACTAAACACTTTGATGCAGATACTAAGTTATCCAGGTGTGGTTGAATTGACAACTCAACTGCTAATACTTGAGAATATTCTTTGGCTCCCCTTGTGTCGAATCAATAAATTTGGGTGGAATACTCTACCCTCGAAAACTGTTGCGATCCCCTATACTTGTGGGTTATCAAGACTATTTTCTGGCACCGTTGCCGGGGACCATAACTATATTCTTTGAGTCACTTGGGATTTATATCTCCTGGTCACTATGAAGAACTTGAAAGACGCAAAAACAACAATTTATCCCTCAACTACGAGGGGAGGTAAGGAACTGCCATCTAGCTCTGCACTTGATTCACCTTCTGTTTTGAGTAAGCTTGCGACACCTAAACCTGCTTCTGCTATTAATTCTGATATGTCGCATGTTATTGATGATGCCACTTATGCTATGCATGATACCTATGATGAAACTACTTCTATGCTTGGTACTACTGTGCCACTTGGTGAATTTCTTGATGAACAACTTGCTAGGGCTAGAGAGAATGAAATTATTGAAACTGATAATTTTGATGATAGTGATGATGAAGACTCTCCCCCTAATAAATATGAATTGCCTGTTGTGCCTGAGGGTTATGTTCTGGATGAAGAAGTTGCTAGAGCTATTCTTGCTTGCAATGATAGAAGTGATCTTAAGAAGTTATTTGCTAAATGGAAGCAGCAATCTCTTAATGCTAGAATGAAACCTGACCCTGCTTTTGCTACTTCACCTATCTGTGTTACTGATAAGGATTATGAATTCTCTGTTGATCCTGATATATTGCTTTGGTTGAATATGATCCTTTCTATGGTTATGAATCTGAAACTGGTGTGGCACATCTTACTAAATTAAATGATATAGCCACCCTGTTCACTAATGATGAGAGAGCTCGCTACTTTTATATCCTTAAAATATTTCCGTTCTCATTAAAGGGTGATGCTAAGATATGGTTTAATTCTCTTGATCCTGGTTGTGTGCGTAGTCCCCAGGATATGATTTATTACTTCTCTGCTAAATATTTCCCCGCTCATAAGAAACAAGCTGCTTTAAGGGATACATATAATTTTGTGCAAATTGAAGAAGAGAGTCTCCCACAAGCTTGGGGGGAGGCTTCTCCAATTACTTAATGCTTTGCCGGATCATCCTCTTAAGAAAAATGAAATACTTGATATCTTTTATAATGGACTAACCGATGTTTCCAGAGATTACCTGGATAGTTGTGTTGGTTCTGTTTTCAGGGAAAGAACACCGGATGACGCTGAAATTCTATTGAATAATACGTTGACCAATGAAAATAATTGGACACTTCCTGAGCCAGCTCCTGAGCCTATTCCTAAACCAACTCCGAAGAAAAGAGGTGTTCTATTTCTCAGTCCTGAAGATATGCAAGAGGCAAAGAAATCTATGAAAGAAAAAGGTATTAAAGCTGAAGATGTTAAGAATTTACCTCCTATTGAAGAAATACATGGCCTTAATTTACCGCGTGTTGAAGAAACGTATGATCTTAATCCATCACCTATTAAAGAAGCTCATGGTATTGATAACCCGACACAGGTAGTAAAGGTAAATTCTCTCTATAGATTTGATGAAGGCGATATGCCTGAATATAAGTCTGCTAGACAATGCTTAGATGAGTTTGACAACTTTATTGTTAAACAAGAAAACTTCAATGCTTATTTTGGTAGACAATTAAAACAAAATTATTATATGCTTGAACACTTGGGTAATTATATGTCTAGAGTTAAAGGTGAACTTAAACTCATTAGTAAACATGCTTCTATGGTGACCACTCAAGTAGAACAAGTACTTAAAGCTCAAAATGATTTGCTCAATAAATTGAATAGTAAGAATAATGACTATGATGTTAGAGTGGCTACTAGAACTGGTAAAATGACTCAGGAACATTTGTATCCTGAAGGCCATCCTAAGAGAATTGAGCAAGATTCTCAGAGAAATAATATTGATGCACCTAGTCCTTCTAAAAAGAAGAAAAAGAAAAATGATAGGACTTTGCATGCTTCTAGTGAACCTATTGCTGAAACACCAAAGAATCCTAATGATATTTCTAATTCTGATGCTGAAACATAATCTGGTAATGAACATGAACCTAGCGATAATGTTAATGATGATGTTCATGATGATGCTCAACCTAGCAACGATAATGATGTAGAAATTGAACCTGCTATTGATCTTGATAACCCACAATCAAAGAATCAACGTTATGATAAGAGAGACTTTGTTGCTAGGAAACACGGTAAGGAAAGAGAACCATGGGTTCAGAAACCCATGCCTTTTCCTCCCAAACCATGCAAGAAAAAGGATGGTGAGGATTTTGAGCGCTTTGCTGAAATGATTAGACCTATGTTTTTGCGTATGCGATTAACTGATATGCTCAGAATGAATCCTTATGCTAAGTATATTAAGGAAATTGTTACAAATAAAATAAAGATACCAGAAGCTGAAATTTCCACCATGCTTGCTAATTACACTTTTAAGGGTGGAATACCAAAGAAACTTGGAGATCCAGGAGTACCCACTATACCATGCTCCATTAAAAGAAATTATGTTCAAACTGCTTTATGTGATCTTGGAGCCGGTGTTAGTGTTATGCCTCTCTCTTTATATCGTAGACTTGATTTGAATAAATTGACACCTACTGAAATATCTTTGCAAATGGCTGATAAATCAACTGCTATACCTGTTGGTATTTGTGAGGATGTGCCTGTTGTGGTTGCAAACGTTACTATTTTAACGGACTTTGTTATTCTTGATATTCCCGAGGACGATAGTATGTCTATTATTCTTGGAAGACCTTTTTTGAATACTGCAGGGGCTGTTATTGATTGCAACAAAGGCAATGTCACTTTTCATGTTAATGGTAATGAGCATACGGTACACTTAACGAGGAAACAACCTCAAGTCCACAGTATTAATTCTATTGGAAAAATTCCATCGATTATTTTTGGAGGTTTTGAATTTCCTCTTCCTACTATCAAGAAGAAATATGATAGTCTTATTGTAGGGGATGTGCATATCCCCATTGAGGTAACATAGTGTTATTCGAAATTTCTCTGGTTCCATGTTAGTCGGAATGAGTTTGTTAACAAGACTTGATCAACCTTGTTAGTGGATTCCTTTTGATGAGCATGAGATGGATGAAACTAGAAGGCACAACCTTCTGTACCCTCCTTTTACTTTCTGTTATTTAGATTAAATAAAGTAAAAATAGTATTTTTCTGTCTGAATTATCCGTGCAATATAAAAATACCCCGAAAATAAAAGTTCTCCAAATGACCTGCCAATTTAATATGATTTTTTCCGGAATATTTGAGAATATCTGGAACTGAGAACACAGCAGGGGGAGCAAGCACCTGGCCACGAGGGTCCAGGGCGCGCCCCCTGCCTCGTGGGCCCACGGTGACTCTCCTCCACTTATTCCTGCACCCACACACTTCTTCTTCCTCCCAAAAAATCACCATCCAGCTCAAGCACGAGTTCTAGCTCATTTTGCTGCGATTTTCGATCTCCTTGCTCAAAGCACCTCTCACAGAACTGCTTTGGGGGATTGTTCCTTGGTATGTGACTCCTCCATTGGTCCAATTAGTTTTTGTTCTAGTGCTTTATTCATTGCAAATTTGTGCTGCCTAGGTGACCATGTTCTTGAGCTTGCATGTCAAATTCATATGGTTCCAAGTAGTTCTAATGCATGATATAGGCTCTAGGCACTTGTAGGAGTAGTTGCTATCAATTTTGTTGAGCTTGGTTCACTTTTGTTTGAAGTTACTAAAAATTTCAGAAATTTTCAGAAAATAATGAAGAGATTTTTGAGGGGCTCATTGAGCCGAAGCTCGAAGGAAAAGCAGAGTGAAGAAGCAGAGAGGCCCAAATATAATCTGCCTCGCACCGCGGAGGTTCGGTCGTGTGAATGGCCTTCCGATGATTTCCTACGAGCAGCCGGGATTTATGATGATTTTTATGAATTGGATGAGAATGCAGGCCTCACCGACTTCCTCCGCGACCAACGCGAATAGTATCTCTTACTCACCAATACCTTTGTGCAAAACTTCTACTATTATCCTAAGGAATCACCTCCTTCAGTAGAGATTCATTTATATGATGTGGTTAAGAAGATGTCACTAGATGAATTTTGCAAGGTTTGCAAAATACCTTTCGAGGGTAGCTTAGAGGAACCACATCGTAAAGATGTGGACGGGTTTATTGACACTATTACTGTTGGGGAAACTAGGAAGGTTTCCGATGCAAGAATCACTAGCATACATTTTCCTGTTTTACGCTACTTTGCTATATTTTCTAGTCGTTGCTTAATTGGTCGCGGAAACTGTGGAAACCTTAGTGTTCCTGATATTATTATTTTGTTCCATGGTTTATTCTGTGATGACTCTGTTAGTATGGGCGGTATTATTGCAAAACGGTTAAGTCTGAACCGTACAAAGGGGCCCATCTTTGGAGGTGTTTATGCTTCACGCCTTGCTGCATACTATAACATACCTATTAGGCACTATGAAAAAGAAGAAAAATTGCTGCCTACTGTTTATTTAGATTATAAGAGCATGGTAGCGCATGATTTTATTGTGAAGAATAGGGAAGGGGCGCTTAAATACAAATTGTTCTTTGATAAACATCACCCTGAGACTATTACCTTGCCTGCTCCTTCCTTGTTAGATTTATTTGCAGGCCCATATCTCGTTCCGCTGGCGGCCATTCACGCCTACCGGAACCCTACATCAGCCACAGAGCCAGAGCCGGAACCACAATTTGATCCTCCACGACAATCTAATTACCAGTGGGATCCGGAGATGATTGCCAACCAGTGCAATCGGAGTCCTCCTCATCGCTATACAACCCCAACTACAACTATGGATATCCGCCAGGCCATCCGTGGCAATAAACTAACATAGGCCAAAAGCCTAAGCTTGGGGGAGTACGTATTTCTCACCGACATTACATTCATGTTCACACACTCATTGCTAGTTGTGGGTGCTCATACTCTTTCACTGTAATATCCATGCTAGTTTATTTTCCTTTTTCTTACTTTCTTCTTGTGTGTTTAATAAACCTTAACAAAACCAAAAAAATTAGTGTAGCTTTTAGTTAGTTTACTTTTCTTGCTTAGTAGTAATAATTAAAAGAAAACCCAAAAAGATTTCACGTTCTTCTTTTGCTTGTTGGGAGCTTTCCCGTGTAAATAGTTTTATTTCTTTTCTTTTCTTTGGGGGTCGATAGGAGAAGACCATGATTAAATTGTTGAAGTGGCTCTTATATGCATTATTGTTGATTTAACCAAGAGCCCATATTGCCTTATCTTCTCCTGTTTATTGAATGCTCGCAGATTCCAGCTTAGTCCAATGCACGTGCATTATTATTATTATTCACATCGTTCGGTCATGCAAGTGAAAGGCAATAATGACGATATATGATGGACTGACTGAGATGAGAGAAGCTGGTATGAACTCGACCACTCTTGTTTTTGTAAATATGATTAATTCATCGTTCCTGATTTAGCCTATTATGAATAAACATGTTTGCAATGACAATTAGAGATTATAGTTACTTATGCCATGCTTGATTAGCTATGAGTTATAATGGTTTACCTTGCATGCCAACATGCTACTAAAATGGTTGTGATGTGGTATAGTGGGGTGGTATCCTCCTTTATATGATTCAAGTGACTTGACTTGGCACATGTTCACGCATGTAGTTGAAACAAAACCAACATAGCCTTCACGATATTTATGTTCATGGTGGATTATATCCTACTCATGCTTGTACTCAATGTTTATTAATTTTAACGCATGTTCATGACTGTTGTCGCTCTCTAGTTGGTCGCTTCACAGTCTTTTGCTAGCCTTCACTTGTACTAAGCAGGAATACTGCTTGTGCATCCAATCCCTTAAACCCCAAAGTTACTCCAGATGAGTCCACTATACCTTCCTATATGCGGTATCTACCTGCCGTTCCAAGTAAATTTGTATGTGCCAAACTCTAAACCTTCAAATGAAATTTTGTTTTGTATGCTCGAATAGCTCATGTATCAAGTAGGGCTGTCCGTATCTTCCATGCTAGGCGGGTTATTCTCAAGAGGAGTGGACTCTGCTCCTCACTCACAAGGAAATGGCTGGTCAGCGGGATGCCCAGTCCCATGCTTTATGCAAACTAAATCAAAATAATTGCAAACAAAACTCCCCCTGGGACTGTTGTTAGTTGGAGGCACTCGTTGTTTCGAGCAAGCCATGGATTGATGCTTGTTGGTGGAGGGGGGTATAAACTTTACCATTCTGTTTGGGAACCGCCTATAATGTGTGTAGCATGGAAGATATCGCCATCTCTTGGTTGTTATGTTGACAATGAAAGTATGCCGCTCAAAATATTATTTATCTCTGCTTTAAAATCGAGCTCTGGCACCTCTACAAATCCCTGCTTCCCTCTGTGAAGGGCCTATCTATTTACTTTCATGTTGAGTCATCACCCTCTTATCATAAGCACCAGCTGGAGAGCACTGCTGTCATTTGCATCCATTACTATTAATTTATATTGAGTATGACTATGATTGGATCTCTTTTACCATGAATTACAATGTTTAGTCAGTCCTTGATCTTTAAAGGTGTCTGCATTTATGTTTTGCGGTCTCAAGAAGGGCTAGCGAGATACCATCTTGTTATATCATATCATGATTGTTTTGAGAAAGTGTTGTCATCCGAGATTTATTATTATTGCTCGCTAGTTGATTATGCCATTAACATGAGGAAACATGAGACCTAAATGTTATTGTGAATGTGGTTAGTCATAATCTTTGCTGAAAACTTGAATGCTGGCTTTACATATTTACAACAACAAGAGCAAACAGAGTTTGTAAAAGTTTTTCTTTATCACTTTCAGTTTATCAACTGAATTGCTTGAGGACAAGCAAAGGTTTAAGCTTGGGGGAGTTGATACGTCTCCGTCGTATCTACTTTTCCAAACACTTTTGCCCTTGTTTTGGACTCTAACTTGCATGATTTGAATGGAACTAACTTGGACTGACGCTGTTTTCAGCAGACTTTCCATGGTGTTATTTATGTGCAGAAACAAAAGTTCTCGGAATGACCTGAAACTCCACGGAACTTTTTTTTGGAAAATATTAAAAATACTAGAAGAACAATCCACGTCAGGGGGGCCTCCACCTGTCCACGAGGGTGGGGGGCGCGCCTGCCCCCCTGGGCGTGCCCCCTGCCTCGTGGGCCCCCTGACGCTCCACCGACCTCAACTCCAACTCCATATATTCGTGTTCGGGGAGAAAAAATCAGAGAGAAGGATTCATCGCGTTTTACGATACAGAGCCGCCGCCAAGCCCTAAAACTTCTCGGGAGGGCTGATCTGGAGTCCGTTCGGGGCTCCAGAGAGGGGAATCCTTCGCCGTCGTCATCATCAACCATCCTCCATCACCAATTTCATGATGCTCACCGCCGTGCGTGAGTAATTCCATCGTAGGCTTGCTAAACGGTGATGGGTTAGATGAGATTTATCATGTAATCGAGTTAGTTTTGTTAGGGTTTGATCCCTAGTATCCACTATGTTCTGAGATTGATGTTGCTATGACTTTGCTATGCTTAATGCTTGTCACTAGGGCCCGAGTGCCATGATATCCGATCTGAACCTATTATGTTTTCATGAATATATGTGAGTTCTTGATCCTATCTTGCAAGTCTATGGTCACCTACTATGTGTTATGATTCGGCAACCCCGAACTGACAATAATTGGGACCACTCCCGGTGATGACCATAGTTTGAGGAGTTCATGTATTCACTATGTGTTAATGATTTGGTCCGGTACTCTATTAAAAGGAGGCCTTAATATCCCTTAGGTTCCACTAGGACCCCGCTGCCACGGGAGGGTAGGACAAAAGATGTCATGCAAGTTCTTTTCCATAAGCACGTATGACTATATTCGGAATACATGCCTACATTACATTGATGAATTGGAGCTAGTTCTGTGTCACCCTATGTTATGACTGTTACATGATGAACCGCATCCGGCAGGGGGCTGAATCCTACTAGGACTGGAGTCCTAGTAGGACTCCCCTCTCCCTGACGTGCCCCTTGGTGGCTGGCCTCCTCCTCCCCTCCTTTATATACGGGGGCAGGGGGCACCCCAAAGCACATCAATTGTTCTCTTAGTCGTGTGCGGTGCCCCCCTCCACAGTTTACTCCTCCGGTCATAGCATCGTAGTGCTTAGGCGAAGCCCTGCGTGGATCACATCACCAACACTGTCACCATTCCGTCGTGCTGACGGAACTTTCCCTCGATACTCTACATGATCAAGGGCTCGAGGGACGTCATCGAGCTGAACGTGTGCCGAACACGGAGGTGCCGTACGTTCGGTACTTGGATCGGTTGGATCGTGAAGACGTTTGACTACATCAACCGCGTTAATATAACGCTTCTGCTTTTGGTCTATGAGGGTACGTGGACACACTCTCCCGTCTCATTGCTATGCTTCTCCTAGATAGATCTTGCGTGATCGTAGGATTTTTTTTGAATAACTACGTTCCCCAACAGTGGCATCCGAGCCAGGTCTATGCGTAGATGTTATATGCACGAGTAGAACACAATGAGTTGTGGGCGATAATAGTCATACTCCTTACCACCAACGTATTACTTTGATTCGGCGATATTGTTGGATGAAGTGGCCCGGACCGACATTACATCACCTCGTTCATGAGATTGGTTCTACCGACGTGCTTCGCACACAGGTGCCTGGCGGGTGTCTGTTTCTCCAACTTTAGTTGAATGGAGTTTGACTATGCCCGGTCCTTGTTGAAGGTTAAAACAGTACACTTGACGAAAAATCGTTGTGGTTTTGATGCGTAGGTAAGAACGGTTCTTGCTAGAAGCCCGTAGCAGCCACGTAAAACTTGCAACAACAAAGTAGAGGACGTCTAACTTATTTTTGTAGGGCATGTTGTGATGTGATATGGTCAAGACGTGATGAGATATAAATTGTTGTATGAGATGATCATGTTTTGTAAAATTTATCGGCAACTGGCAGGAGCCTTATGGTTGTCGCTTTATTGTATGAAATGCAATCGCCATGTAATTGCTTTACTTTATCACTAAGCGGTGGCGATAGTCGGGGAAGCAACTGTTGGCGAGACAACAACGACGCTACGATGGAGATCAAGGTGTCAAGCCGGTGACGATGGAGATCATGACGGTGCTTTGGAGATGGAGATCAAGGGCATAAGATGATGATGGCCATATCATGTCACATATTTTGGTTGCATGTGATGTTTATCCTTTATGCATCTTATTTTGCTTAGTACGGTGGTAGCATTATAAGATGATCCCTCGCTAAATTTCAAGGTACAAGTGTTCTCCCTGAATATGCACCGCTGCTACAGTTCGTCGTGCCGAGACACCACGTGATGATCGGGTGTGATAAGCTCTACGTTCACATACAACGGGTGCAAGCCAGTTTTGAACGTGCAAAATACTCGGGTTAAACTTCACGAGCCTAGCATATGCAGATATGGCCTCGGAACACTAAGACCGAAAGGTCGAACGTGAATCATATAGTAGATATGATCAACATAGTGATGTTCACCATTGAAAACTACTCCATCTCACGTGATGATCGGACATGGTTTAGTTGATATGGATCACGTGATCATTTAGATGACTAGAGGGATGTCTATCTAAGTGGGTGTTCTTAAGTAATATGATTCATTGAACTTCAATTTATCATGAACTTAGTCCTGATAGTTTTTGCATATCTATGTTGTAGATCAATAGCTCGCGTATAGCTCCCCTGTTTTATTTTTGATATGTTCCTAGAGAAAAATAAGTTAAAAGATGATAGTAGCAATGATGCGGACTAGGTCCGTGATCTGAGGATTATCCTCATTGCTGCACAGAAGAATTGTGTCCTTGATGCATCGCTAGGTGACAGACCTATTGCAGGAGCAGATGCAGACGTTATGAACGTTTGGCAAGCTCGGTATGATTACTACTTGATAGTTTAGTGCGCCATGCTTTACGGCTTAGAACCGGGACTTCAAAAATGTTTTGAACGCCAAGGAGCATATAAGATGTTCCAAGAGATGAAATTGGTATTTCAGACTCATGCCCGAGTCGAGAGGTATGAGACCAGTGAGCATGTGCTCAGAATGTCTGAGTACTACAATCGCTTAAATCAAGTGGGAGTTAATCTTTCAAATAAGATAGTGATTGACTGAGTTCTCTAGTCACTATCACCAAGTTACTGGAACTTCGTGATGAACTATAATATGCAAGGGATGACGAAAACGATTCCCTGAGCTCTTCGCGATGCTGAAATCTGCGAAGGTAGAAATCAAGAAAAGCATCAAGTGTTGATGGTTAACAAGACCACTAGTTTCAAGTAAAAGGGTAAGGGAAAGAAAGGGAACTCCAAGAAGAATGGCAAGCAAGTTGCCACTCCCATGAGGAAGCCCAAAGCTAGACCCAAGCATGAAACTGAGTGCTTCTACTGCAAAGGAAATTGTCACTTGAAGCGGAATTTCCTCAAATACTTGGCGGATAAGAAGGATGGCAAAGTGAACAAAAGTATATATGATATACATGTTATTGATGTGTACTTTACTAGTGTTCATAGTAGCCCCTGGGTATTTGATAGTGGTTCAGTTGCTATGATTAGTAACTTGAAACAGGAGTTACAAAATGAACAGAGACTAGTTGAGGGCGAGGTGATGATGTGTGTTGCAAGTGATTACAAGGTTGATAAGATCACCATCGCACACTCCCTTTACCTTCAGGATTAGTGTTGAACCTAAAATAAATGTTATTTGGTGTTTATGTTGAGCATAATATGATTGGATCATGTTTATTGCAATACGGTTATTCATTTAAGTCAAAAATAATTGTTATTCTGTTTACATGAATAAAACCTTCTGTGATCATACACCCGAGGTGAATGGTTTATTGAATCTTGATCATAGTGATACACATATTCATAATATTGATGCCAAAAGATGCAAAGTTGATAATGATACGTCTCTGTCGTATCTATAATTTTTGATTGTTCCATGCCAATATTATACAACTTTCATATACTTTTGGCATCTTTTTATACTATTTTTGGGACTAACATATTGATCCAGTGCCCTGTGCCAGTTCCTGTTTTTTGCATGTTTTATGTTTCGCAGAAACCCCATATCAAACGGAGTCCAAACGGGATAAAAACGGATGGAGAATAATTTTGGAATATTTAGGAAATACGGGAGGAAGAATCAACACGAGACGGTGCCCGAGGTGGCCACGAGGCAGGGGGCGCCCCTGCCCCCCTGGGCGCGCCCCTGACCCTCGTGGGCCCTCGTAAGGCGGTTGCTGATATTCTTTTGCCGCAAGAAAGCTAATTTTTGGAGAAAAATCTGGGCGAAGGTTTCAATCCAATCGGAGTTATGGATCTCTGGATATATAAAAAACGGTGAAAGGGCAGAATACCAGAGCGCAGAAACAGAGAGAGACAGAGAGACAGATCCAATCTCGGAGGGGCTCTCGCCCCTCCCATGCCATGGAGGCCAAGGACCAGAGGGGTAAACCCTTCTCCCATCTAGGGAGGAGGTCAAGGAAGAAGAAGAAGAAGAAGAAGAACAACAAGGGGGGGGCCTCTCCCCCTCTCTTCCGGTGGCGCCAAAACGCTGTTGTGGCCACCATCATCATCGCCGCGATCTTCACCAACACCTCCGCCATCTTCACCAACATCTCCATCACCTTCCCCCCTCTATCTACAACGGTCCACTCTCCCGCAACCCGTTGTACCCTCTACTTGAACATGGTGCTTTATGCTTCATATTATTATCCAATGATGTGTTGCCATCCTAAGATGTCTGAGTAGATTTTCGTTGTCCTATCGGTGGTTGATGAATTGCTATGATTGATTTAATTTTCTTGTGGTTATGTTGCTGTCCTTTGGTGCCCATCATATGAGCGCGCGCGTGGATCACACCATAGGGTTAGTTGTATGTTGATAGGACTATGTATTGGAGGGCAAGAGTGACAGAAGCTTCTACCTAGCATAGAAATTGATGCATACGGGATTGAAGGGGAACCGATATATCTTAATGCTATGGTTGGGTTTTACCTTCATGAACGTTAGTAGTTGCGGACGCTTGCTAATAGTTCCAATCATAAGTGCATAGAATTCCAAGTCAGGGATGACATGCTAGCAGTGGCCTCTCCCACATAAAACTTGCTATCGGTCTAGTAAAGTAGTCAATTGCTTAGGGACAATTTCGCAACTCCTACCACCACTTTTCCACACTCGCTATATTTAATTTATTGCTTCTTTACCTAAATAGCCCCTAGTTTTTAATGTACGCTCTCTTTATTATCTTGCAAACCTATCTAACAACACCTACAAAGTACTTCTAGTTTCATACTTGTTTTAGGTAAAGCGAACGTTAAGCGTGCGTAGAGTTGTATCGGTGGTCGATAGAACTTGAGGGAATATTTGTTCTATGTTTAGCTCCTCGTTGGGTTCGACACTCTTACTTATCGAAAGAGGCTACAATTGATCCCCTATACTTGTGGGTTATCAAGACCTTTTTCTGGTGCCGTTGCCGGGGAGCCATAGCGTGGGGTGAATATTCTCGTGTGTGCTTGTTTGCTTTATCACTAAGTAATCTTTATTTGCTGTTCTTAGTTGTTTTCTATCTTTAGTTATGGGTAGGAAATGCAAAATACCAAAAATTTAGTTGTGCCTGCAGAACCAATGGTTGAAGAACCACTCAAAATCTATCACACTGCTGAAGCTTTTTACTTGGATCATCTTTGATCCCTTTGTGCTCATGCTGAAACCCCAACTAGCTTAGTTGAGGGCAAATCTTTAGATGGGCATGCTTTTTATGTGCGACACCACTTATCTCAAAAAGGGAAAGTTTTACAGCATCAAATTAATACTATGCAATGCTATGCCTGGAATTTATGTGAATTATATGATTTTACTTGTTGTTCTGAAGACCCTAAGAAAAACCTTCCCTACCAATGTGAGTTTAGTGATAATGGAATCGTATCTTCTTATGCTAAGGGTGTTTATAATTACTATGATGTTCAACAAATTGAAGAATTTGTTGCTTTTAAGGGTGCTTATGAAATTGCTTCTTTGATTGAAAAGTATGATGCTACTCTTTACAAATCTGAAAATTTTGCCATACTTGGATATTGTTATGATAATTATGCTTCTGATGCCTATGTTAAACCATATATTGAGGACTCCCCTGCTGTCCAAGAAGAGACTAATATTTCGCAGGAGTCTATGGAAGAAGAAATTAATGACATTGTGAGCTCACTGGATGAAAAAGATGAGGAGGATAGCGAAGAACAAAAGGAGGAAGAGCGGTTTGATCACCCGTGCCCACCTTCTAATGAGAGTAACTCTTAAACTCATATATTATTTAATTTCCCTTCATGCTCACCGAAGGATGATTGCTATGATGACTGTTATGATCCTGTTGATTCTTTTGAAATATCCCTTTTTGATGATGCTTGCTATGCTTGTGGCCAAGATGCCAATATGAGTTATGCTTATGGAGATGAACTTGCTATAGTTCCTTATGTTAAACATGAAATTATTGCTATTGCACCCACACATGATAGTCCTATTATCTTTTTGAATTCTCCCGACTACACTATATCGGAGAAATTTGCCCTTATTAAGGATTATATTGATGGGTTGCGTTTTACTATTGCACATGATGACTGATGAATATAATATGCATGTGCTTGCTGCTCCTACTTGCAATTATTATGAGAGAGGAACTATATCTCCACCTCTCTATGTTTCCCACACAATAGAATTGCAAGAAACGGTTTATACTATGCATTGGCCTTTACTATGTGTGCATGAATTGTTCTTTTATGACATGCCGATGCATAGGAAGAGAGTTAGACTTCGTCATTGCTTGATATATGTTGTCTTGTGCTCACTACTAAATGCTAAATCAATGTTAATTAAAATTGGCTTTGATATACCTTGGGATCCGGGTGGATTCATTACTTGAGCACTTTACGCCTAGCTTAATGGCTTTAAAGAAAGCGCTGCCAGGGAGACAACCCGGAAGTTTTAGAGAGTCATTTATTTCTGTTGAGTGCTTTTATATAGTTTAAAAACAAAAAAATAAAGAGGGGAACCTAAAACTTTTTCAAAAAGGAAAGTGAAAGTGAGAGGGACAAGCATTGTTGAAGTGGGGGAGCTCCTTGAACTTTGTTCATGCTCACGGAAACTTTATGAATCTTGATTACTGAAACTTTTCAGCAAAAATAATTATCCCCTTGTACAATCCCATTGTATTATAAAAATACTGTGCCAAGGTTTGCCTTTAGGATGTTTACGATGCTTGTTGGTTTGTGCGGTGCAGGGCAGAAAATTTGGCTGTAGTGCGTGATTTTACATTTTTTACTGGAACGTCAAATGGTTCTGAAACTTTTTGCACTGTCTTTCTGTACAAAGTTTTTATTTTTCCTAATTTTGGTAGAATGTTTGGAGTACCAGAGGTATGGTGAATGTTCAGATTATTACAGACTGTTCTGTTTTAGACAAATTCTGTTTTTGATGCATAGTTTGCTTGTTTTGATGAAACTATGAATTTCTATCAGTGGATTAAGCCATGGAAAAGTTATATTACAGTAGCTACAATGCAAAAACAAAATATGAATTGGTTTGCAACAGTACTTAGAGTAGTGATTTGCTTTATTATACTAACGGATCTTACCGAGTTTTCTGTTGAAGTTTTGTGTGGATGAAGTGTTCGAAGATCGAGGATGTTTCGATATGAGGATAAGGAGGAGAGGCAAGAGATCAAGCTTGGGGATGCCCAAGGCACCCCAAGTAAATATTCCAGGAGACTCAAGCGTCTAAGCTTGGGGATGCCCCGGAAGGCATCCTGTCGTGGTGGGCCCACGGCAGATGCCAAGGGATGGCTAAAGAGAGGAGGAGGCTCGAGGGCGCTGGTGGGCTCCAGAGGCGAGGTTGGCATGAGCGGGCGCGGGACGCCGGACATACCCAGGTTCGGGGCTCTCCGGAGAGATAATACCCCTAATCCTGCCGAGTGTAGTTGGATGATCGATAGTACAATGTTGCTCCTGGAGCTGTATGGAGGAAGGAAGCTGGCCAAGGCTTGGGCTGCTCCTTCTCTCTGGTGTTGCTATTTGGTGGCTAGTCCTCCTTCTTCATCCCCGAATGATCGTGGGCTCCTGGAGGGTTTTATAGTCCAACCCCCCGGGGGTACAATGGTAATGTTATAAGTCGGTAGGTCCGTGTTGTCGGTGTCCGGGGTCCCGGGCAGGGCCCCGCCGAGGGCTTGTGGTTCGCCGGGTTCCCCTAGGCGCGGGCCCCGCAAGCCTAGGGGGACTGTGCGTTGTCTTGTCGATCGTCAGGGTGTGGCCGAGTTGGGTTGCGTACAGTGCTCTCCGTCAGGTTGCCGCTTGCTGTCGTCAGCGGTGAGGATGGGGGCACTGTTGCCACGCTGGCCCTGGTCAGCGGGTAGGTGAGGGGCATTGTTGCCACGTTCCTGCTGACCAGAGGCATGGGCGGGGCACTGTTGCCTCGGTCATCGTTGATTGAAGTCTCGTCCCCGTCATACGGCCTGGATGGGACGGGAGTTGACCCGCGGCTGGATTGCGTAGCACGCCATGGTTGGCGCTGGCTTGGTGAGGAGGCTTTGGCCGTGCCGGGTTCGGCTGTCTTGCGCCAGTTGTTGGGGCCGAGTCGACGTGTCTTGCCGGGTCGGCTAGTCCGGTGGCTTGCGGGGCTTGGCCGGGTCGAGCGACCCGGCCAAGCGCGCAGCGGTATTGAGGGGCGGTGCCAGCCCCGTAATTTTTGAAGAGGATCCGGGTTCCGTTGCCTGCCCGGGGTCCATCCCCCCGACACATCCCCTCTTTCTTCAACAAGTATCTGTATGTTTTCGGATTCGTTTCGTTCATGCGATATGTGTAAATCCTGGAGCGTCTTTTGCATTTAGTTTTCACTTTTTTTATGCACCGTGCTGGTATGAGATAGTCCTTGGTATATTTATAGAATGCTCTTTGCACTTCACTTATATCTTTTGAGTATGGCTCTATAGAATGCTTCATGTGCTTCACTTATATCATTTGAAGTTTGGATTGCCTGTTTCTCTTCACATAGAAAACCGCCATTTGTAGAATGCTCTTTTGCTTCACTTATATTTTTTAGAGCGTGGGCATATCTTTTGTAGAAAGAATTAAACTCTCTTGCTTCACTTATATCTATTTAGAGAGATGACAGGAACTGGTCATTCACATGGTTAGTCATAAAATCCTACATAAAACTTGTAGGTCACTGAATATGGTAAGTTTGATTCCTTGCAATAGTTTTGCGATATAAAGATGGTGATATTAGAGTCATGCTAGTGGGTAGTTGTGGATTGTAGAAATACTTGTGTTGAAGTTTGTGATTCCCGTAGCATGCACGTATGGTGAACCGTTATGTGATGAAGTAGGAGCATAATTTATTTATTTATTGTCTTCCTTATGAGTGGCGGTCGGGGACGAGCGATGGTCTTTTCCTACCAATCTATCCCCCTAGGGGCATGCGTAGTAGTACTTTGTTTCGATAGCTAATAGACTTTTGCAATAAGTATGTGAGTTCTTTATGACTAATGTTGAGTCCATGGATTATACGCACTCTCACCCTTCCATCATTGTTAGCCTCTTCGGTACCATCCATTGCCCTCTCTCACCTCGAGAGTTGGTGCAAACTTCACCGGTGCATCCAAACCCCGTGATACAATACGCTCTGTCACACATAAACCTCCTTATATCTTCCTCAAAACAGCCACCATATCTACCTATCATGGCATTTCCATAGCCATTCCGAGATATATTGCCATGCAACTTCAATCATCATCATATACATGACTTGAGCATTCATTGTCATATTGCTTTGCATGATCGTAAGATTGCTAGCATGATATTTTCATGGCTTGTCCATTTTTTGATATCTTTGCTACGCTAGATCATTGCACATCCCGGTACACCGCCGGAGGCATTCATATAGAGTCATATCTTTGTTCTAGTATCGAGTTGTAATACTGAGTTGTAAGTAAATAAAAGTGTGATGATCATCATTATTAGAGCATTTCCCAAAAAAAGAGAGGCCAAAGAAGCCTAAAAAAGGGGGGCCAAAGAAGCCCGCAAAAAAAGGAAAAGGGGCAATGTTACTATCCTTTTACCACACTTGTGCTTCAAAGTAGCACCATGTTCTTCATATAGAGAGTCTCTTGAGTTATCACTTTCATATACTAGTGGGAATTTTCACTATAGAACTTGGCTTGTATATTCCGATGATGGGCTACCTCAAATGCCCGAGGTCTTCATGAGCAAGCAAGTTGGATGCACACCCACTTAGTTTTCAGTTTGAGCTTTCATATACTTATAGCTCTAGTGCATCCGTTGCATGGCAATCCCTACTCCTTGCATTGACATCAATTGATGGGCATCTCCATAGCCCGTTGATTAGCAGCGTCAATGTGAGACTTTCTCCTTTTTGTCTTCTCCACATAACCCCCATCTTATTATTCTATTCCACCTATAGTGCTATGTCCATGGCTTGCGCTCATGTATTGCGTGGGGGTTGAAAAAGCTGAAGAGTGTTAAAAAGATGACCAATTGCTCGGCTTGTCATCGGGATTGTGCATGATTTGAATATTTTGTGTGGTGAAGATGGAGCATAGCCAGACTATATGATTTTGTAGGAATAAATTTCTTTGGCCATGTTATTTTGAAAAGACATGATTGCTTTATTAGTGGGCTTGAAGTATTATTGTTTTTATGTCAAATGATAGACTGTTGCTTTGAATCACTCGTGTCTTAATATTCATGCCATGATTAGATACATGATCAAGATTATGCTAGGTAGCATTCCACATCAAAAATTATCTTTTTTATCATTTACCTACTCGAGGACGAGCAGGAATTAAGCTTGGGGATGCTGATACGTCTTCGCCGTATCTATAATTTTTGATTGTTCCATGCCAATATTATAAAACTTTCGTATACTTTTGGCATCTTTTTATACTATTTTTGGGACTAACATATTGATCCAGTGCCCTGTGCCAGTTCCTGTTTGTTGCATGTTTTATGTTTCGCAGAAACCCCATATCAAATGGAGTCCAAATGGGATAAAAATGGACGGAGAATATTTTTGGAATATTTAGGAAATATGGGAGGAAGAATCAACACGAGACGGTGCCCGAGGTGGCCACGAGGCAGGGGGCGCGCCTGCCCCCCTGGGCACGCCCCTGACCCTCGTGGACCCCTCGTAAGGCGGTTACTACTATTCTTTTGCCGCAAGAAAGCTAATTTTCGGACAAAAATCTGGGCGAAGGTTTCAATCCAATCGGAGTTACGGATCTCCGGATGTATAAGAAACGGTGAAAGGGCATAATACCAGAGCACAGAAGTAGAGACAGAGAGACAGAGAGACATATCCAATCTCGGAGGGGCTCTCGCCCCTCCCATGCCATGGAGGCCAAGGACCAGAGGGGAAACCCTTCTCCCATCTAGGGAGGAGGTCAAGGAAGAAGAAGAAGGGGCCCCTCTCCCCCTCTCTTCCGGCGGCGCCAGAACGTTGCCGTGGCCACCATCATCATCACCGCGATCTTCACCAACACCTCCGCCATCTTCACCAACATCTCCATCACCTTCCCCCCTCTATCTACAACGGTCCACTCTCCCGCAACCCGTTGTACCCTCTACTTGAACATGGTGCTTTATGCTTCATATTATTATCCAATGATGTGTTGCCATCCTAAGATGTCTGAGTAGATTTTCGTTGTCCTATCGGTGGTTGATGAATTGCTATGATCGATTTAATTTGCTTGTGGTTATGTTGCTGTCCTTTGGTGCCCATCATATGAGCGCGCGCGTGGATCACATCATAGGGTTAGTTGTATGTTGATAGGACTATGTATTGGAGGGCAAGAGTGACAGAAGCTTCTACCTAGCATAGAAATTGATGCATACGGGATTGAAGGGGGACCAATATATCTTAATGCTATGGTTGGGTTTTACCTTAATGAACGTTAGTAGTTGCGGACGCTTGCTAATAGTTCCAATCATAAATGCATAGAATTCCAAGTCAGGGATGACATGCTAGCGGTGGCCTCTCCCACATAAAACTTGCTATCGGTCTAGTAAAGTAGTCAATTGCTTAGGGACAATTTCGCAACTCCTACCACCACTTTTCCACAGTCGCTATATTTACTTTATTGTTCTTTACCTAAACAGCCCCTAGTTTTTATTTATGCTCTCTTTATTATCTTGCAAACCTATCCAACAACACCTACAAAGTACTTCTAGTTTCATACTTGTTTTAGGTAAAGCGAACGTTAAGCGTGCGTAGAGTTGTATGGGTGGTCGATAGAACTTGAGGGAATATTTGTTCTACCTTTAGCTCCTCGTTGGGTTCGACACTCTTATTTATCGAAAGAGGCTACAATTGATCCCCTATACTTGTGGGTTATCATGCAACATACTAGTGGCACTTCCGTTTAGGTCATATTGGTGTAAAGCGCATGAAGAAACTCCATGCGGATGGACTTTTGGAATCAATTGATTATGAATCATTTGATGCTTGCGAACCATGCCGCATGGGCAAGATGACTAGGACTCCGTTCTCCGGAACAATGGAGCGAGCCACTAACTTATTGGAAATAATACATACCGATGTATGCGGTCCGATGAGTGTTGAGGCTCGCGGCGGGTATCATTATTTTCTGACATTCACATATGATTTGAGCAGATATGGGTATATCTACTTAATGAAACACAAGTCTGAAACATTTGAAAAGTTCAAAGAATTTCAGAGTGAAGTGGAAAATCATCGTAACAAGAAAATAAAGTTTCTACGATCTGATCGTGGAGGTGAATATTTGAGTTATGAGTTTGGTCTTCATATAAAACAATGTGGAATAAATTTCACAACCCACGCCACCTGGAACACCACAGCATAATGGTGTGTCCGAATGTCGTAACCATACTTTATTGGATATGGTGCGATCTATGATGTCTCTTACCGATTTACCACTATCGTTTTGGGGTTATGCATTAGAGACAGCTGCATTCATGTTAAATAGGGCACCATCTAAATCCGTTGAGACGACACCATATGAACTGTGGTTTAGCAAGAAACCTAAGCTATCATTTCTTAAAGTTTGGGGCTGTGATGCTTATGTGAAAAAGCTTCAACCTGATAAGCTCGAACCCAAATCAGAGAAACGCGTCTTCATAGCATACCCGTAGGAAACTGTTGGGTACACCTTCTATCACAGATCCGAAGGCAAGATATTCATTGCTAAGAATGGATCCTTTCTAGAGAAGAAGTTTCTCTTGAAAGAAGTGAGTGGGAGGAATTTAGAACTTGATGAGGTAATTGTACCTTCTCCGGAATTGGAAAGTAGTTCATCACAGAAATCAGTTCCAGTGATTCCTACACCAATTAGTGAGGAAGCTAATGATGATGACCATGAAACTTCAGATCAAGTTACTATCGAACCTCGTAGGTCAAACAGAGTACGGTCCGCACCAGAGCGGTACGGTAATCCTGTTCTGGAAGTCATGTTACTAGACCATGACGGACCTACGAACTATGAGGAAGCGATGATGAGCTCAGATTCCGCGAAATGGCTTGAGGCCATGAAATCTGAGATGGGATCCATGTATGAGAACAAAGTATGGACTTTGATTAACTTGCCCGATGATCGGCGAGCCATTGAGAATAAATGGATCTTCAAGAGGAAGACGGACGCTGATAGTAGTGTTACTATCTACAAAGCTCGAATTGTCGCAAAAAGTTTTCGGCAAGTTCAAGGTGTTGAGTACGATAAGATTTTCTCACTCGTAGCAATGCTTAAGTCTGTCCGAATCATGTTAGCAATTGCCACATTTTATGAAATCTGGCAAATGGATGTCAAAACTACATTCCTTAATGGATTTCTTAAAGAAGAGTTGTATATGATGCAACAAAAAGGTTTTGTCAATCCTAAAGGTGCTAACAAAGTGCGCAAGCTCCAGCGATCCATCTATGGACTGGTGCAGGCATCTCGGAGTTGGAATATACGCTTTGATAAGGTGATCAAAGCATATGGTTTTATACAGACTTTTGGTGAAGCCTGTATTTACAAGAAAGTGAGTGGGAGCACTACAGCCTTTCTGACAAGTATATCTGAATGACATATTGTTGATCAGAAATGATGTAGAATTTTCTGGAAAGCATAAAGGAGTGTTTGAAAGGAGTTTTTCAAAGAAAGATCTCTGTGAAGCTGCTTACATATTGAGCATCAAGATCTATAGATATAGATCAAGACGCTTGATAAGTTTTTTCAATGTGTACATACCTTGACAAGTTTTTGAAGTAGTTCAAAATGGAATAATCAAAGAAGGAGTTCTTTCCTGTGTTGCAAGGTGTGAAGTTGAGTAAAGACTCAAAACCCGACCACGGCAGAAAATAGAAAGAGAATGAAAAGTATGATATAATATGTACCAGACCTATTGTGTACCTCACCATGAGTTTGGCAAGAGGGTACAATAGTGATCCAGGAGTGGATCACTGGACAGCGGTCAAAATTATCCTTAGTGGAATAAGGACATGTTTCTTAGTTATGGAGGTGACAAAAAGTTCGTCCTAAAGGGTTACGTCGATGCAAGCTTTGACACTGATCCGGATGACTCTAAGTCTCAATCTGGATACATATTGAAAGTGGGAGCAATTAGCTAGAGTAGCTCCGTGCAGAGCATTGTAGACGTAGAAAATTTGCAAAATACATACGGCTGTGAATGTGGCAGACCCGTTGACTAAACTTCTCTCACAAGGAAAACATGATCACACCTTAGTACTCTTTGGGTGTGAATCACATAGCGATGTGAACTAGATTATTGACTCTAGCAAACCTTTTGCGTGTTAGTCACATGGAGATGTGATATAATCACATAAAGATGTGAACTATTGGTGTTAAACCACATGACGATGTGAACTACATTATTGACTCTAGTGCGAGTGGGAGACTGAAGGAAATATGCCCTAGAGGCAATAATAAAGTTGTTATTTATATTTCCTTATATCATGATAAATGTTTATTATTCATGCTAGAATTGTATTAACCGAAAACTTAGTACATGTGTGAATACATAGACAAAACAGAGTGTCCCTAGTATGCCTCTACTTGACTAGCTCGTTAATCAAAGATGGTTAAGTTTCCTGACCATAGACATGTGTTGCCATTTGATGAACGGGATCACATCATTAGGAGAATGATGTGATGGACAAGACCCATCCGTTAGCTTAGCATAATGATCGTTTAGTTTTATTGCTATTGCTTTCTTCATGACTTATACGTAT
This sequence comes from Triticum aestivum, assembly GCF_018294505.1. NCBI lineage: Eukaryota > Viridiplantae > Streptophyta > Magnoliopsida > Poales > Poaceae > Triticum > Triticum aestivum. The sequence continues at coordinate 415,541,056 of NC_057811.1, forward strand.
TCCTTTGACTATGAGATTGTGCAACTCCCGAATACCGGAGGAACACCTTGTGTGCTATCAAACGTCACAACTTAACTGGGTGATTATAAAGATGCTCTATAGGTGTCTCCGAAGGTATTTGTTGGGTTGGCATAGATCGAGATTAGGATTTGTCACTCCGAGTATCGGAGAGGTATCTTTGGGCCCTCTCAGTAATGCACATCACTATAAGCCTTGCATGCAATGTGACTAATGAGTTAGTTGCAGGATGATGCATTACGGAATGAGTAAAGAGACTTGCCAGTAATGAGATTGAAATACGTATGAGGATACCGATGATCGAATCTTGGGAAAGTAACATACCGATGACAAAGGGAATGACGTATGTTGTTATGCGGTTTGACCGATAAAGATCTTCCTAGAATATGTAGGGACCAATATGAGCATCCAGGTTCCGCTATTGGTTATTGACTGGAGATGTGTCTCGGTCATGTCTACATAGTTCTCGAACCCGTAGGGTCCGCACGCTTAACGTTCGATGACGATTTATATATGAGTTGTGTGTTTTGGTGACCGAAGTTTGTTTGGAGTCTCGGATAAGATCACGGACATGACGAGAGGTAAAGATTGATATATTGGAAGGTAGTATTTAGACACCGGAAGGGTTTCAGAGTGTATCGGGTACATAACGGAGTACCGGAGGGGTTACCGGAACCCCCCGGGGAAAGATATGGGCCATATGGGCCATAGGAGGGAGGCTAACCAGCCCACAAGGGGCTGGTCCGCCCCCCCCCCCCCCCACAAGGGAGGAGGCCTAATTGGATTAGGGAAGTGGGCGGCGCCACCCTTTCCTTCTCCTACTCCCTCTCCTTTCCCCCTTTCTCCCTCCGGAAGAAGGAAAAAAGGGGGGCCGAATCCTACTAGGATTGGAATCCTAGTAGGACTCCCCTCTCCCTGGCGCGCCCCTTGGTGGCCGGCCTCCTCCTCCCCTCCTTTGTATACGGGGGCAGGGGCACCCCAAAGCACATCAATTGTTCTCTTAGCCGTGTGCGGTGCCCCCCTCCACAGTTTACTCCTCCGGTCATAGCATCATAGTTCTTAGGCGAAGCCCTGCGTGGACCACATCACCAACACCATCACCACGCCGTCATGCTGACGGAACTCTCCCTCGACCCTCTACTAGATCAAGAGCTCGAGGGACGTCATCGAGTTGAACGTGTGCTGAACATGGAGGTGCCATACGTTCGGTACTTGGATCTGTTGGATCGTGAAGACGTTCGACTACATCAACCGCGTTAATATAACGCCTCCGCTTTCGGTCTACGAGGGTACGTGGACACACTCTCCCGTCTTGTTGCTATGCTTCTCCTAGATAGATCTTGTGTGATCGTAGGAATTTTTTGAATTACTACGTTCCCCAACAGGTACTATGGACGTACGTCCGCGAGGCGCTTAGGCCCGAATGGGGGGTCCCAAACCTCGCGGAGTTCCTCTAGTACAGGGCTACGCAACAAACCCATCATCACCGCTTATTTTGGCTTATCTTTGTAGCGTTATCTTGGACTCTATGGATGACATGTAATAAGATGGTGATTGAGAAGGTCCTTCCAAGGTAGGCGTCTGACTCTTTCTTAAATTTCTTGCTTTTCTATAGAACTGGCACCCGCGCTCGAAGCAGCGTGACCGTGATTGCCTCGGTCTCATGATAGATGTGCTTCTGGCTACAGCCTGTCGATTGTCGTCGTCGTAGGGCCGCTTGGTGGTAGCCACTCGTTGTCGTAGGGCCGCTTGGTGGCAGCCACTAGGTGGCTTTTTTCCGATTACTCTTTCGTTTCCTTGGTCATGATTGTGTTGTTGCCCCAGCCGTTGTTATGAGTAGGATTTCGGATGTTGGTCGTATGGACCGTTGCTTTATCTATAAAGCGGGGTGAAAGCCTATTTCGAGAGAGGTCAGAAACTGTACATAATACTTTGGCTTCCCTTGAGGTTTCAAACTTATGCACTTCCTCTCTTACTAAGTTTTTGCTTTGTGTCGTACCAATTTTCTGACAAGGGAAAAGCAAACATACATGTTGTGGTGGTAAGCGGTACATCTGGCAATTCAAAATATGATACCCCTCATAGCTCTATGGTAAGAATTTAAATAAGTTGTTAAAATCATGTATATTGTTGATTATTACATGATATGTAGGACTGATGCGAGTGTCCTTATTCCATAAGGCCAAAAACAACAACCAGAGAACATCCAATTCGGAGTTTTCAGGAAACTCCCACAACATCGAGAAGGATTCCAGTATGAGATAGATTGCAGTATTAGCACCCGTAAGTAATTTATAATGTCTTCGCTTCAAAATTATTGTGTGAGCCATCATAGTATAATGTACTAATAGTGCACGAACAACGCTTTCAATCATGATGCAGACCAAAAAGAGGGCATGTTTACAAGAAGTTCTGCCACAAGTACCGAACGTGCAGATTATTGAGGAAAAGAGCTCCTCCGCCATGATACTTTCAAGCTTTGGTATCTCATCACATAATTCATTCTTTGAACAATGCATCCGTGAGCTAGAAGTGAAGATTACAATACAAGCAAGAGACACAAAACAGGAAATGCCACATTTGCAGAAAATCAAAATGTCCTACCTAGTGAACAGATGCAGGAAATCGAAGAGCTCAAAATGAAACAAATACTAGAAATTAAAGTTGCCAAGATGGATCAGGAGAGAAAAATCAGAGGTTTTGAAAAAAAGCAGCAAGCAATGCAGGGAATTCTTAATCGTCTCTTAAGGAAGTCGTCGCAGTTTTCGCAGGAGAATGTGTCACAACCCATCAATCACTGATGGCGCACTACTATTTGTCATGATGTCTTCTCAAGTGTCTTATTTCTAATGCTCGATAATATGTCATTTGGATGCTCATTTTAATATGTGGGTCACTGCTATAAGAAATCTCAGGTCCCATTGTTATTATAATAAAAGTTGTGATGGCAATGTTAAATTTCAAATTTTCTCTAATTCAAATTCAAATTGGCCTACAAAATCAACCGTGCATATTTTCACGCTATAATAAAACCTGTGACCGTACTGGTGACGGAAATTGTAGCAGCCATGTCAGCACCCTCTATACCCACATGTAAGCAGCCACATCAGCACTGTCTGGTCCCACATGCAAGTAGCCATGTTAGCATCTTCTGGGCCCATATGTCAGTAGCGTTGACCATTCAAAACTGACACCGACTTATTACTGACGGGACCGTTGGCGATAAACCCTCGGCGGACCCACATGGAAGCATGCATGTCAGTAACTATTGGCCCACCTGTCAGAATCTTTGACCGGTCAAACCCGTGGACCGATCACCAGTGACTAGATTATCATCGCCAAAAAGATCTTAGGCAACAGATTGGACTATCATAGGTGACATTCTGGGCCGTCACCGAAAACGGCCATCCGCGACAAATTTTAGTTCCTCAGCTAAGATACGATATTGCGTGATGGAGGAAGTGGTATCGTCAAGATTTTATATTTTATGACGACGCTTCGGTGACGGTGGGGGTGAAGCCGGAAAACATCACCAGTGTATTTTCCGTGACGAGAAAGGGTTATACATGACACAAGTGACACGTCGCAAAATAGAGCAAATTTTGTAGTGCAATAAGACAAAAATAATGCTCTTATGCGCATGCTATCATTTAATACTAAACTATACATTTGTTATTTTTATCCTAATGGAATATTTGTGGGGCATCACTGAGGAGGAACGACGGCAAAGGTGTAAACATATACCGGCAACTAGGTAGATATTTATGTTGGATAATGAATTGTAAGCATCTTGACTACACTTTAAAAATAATCACATCTTTATGTTTTCACGCAACCCCACTAATCACGTTTCTTGTTGCGTGGCATCATGAAAGGTTTCAAGGGATTTGCTGATGTCGTCGGGTGGGTATTAGAGGTGTTTTTTCTCTCATTGCAATGCACGGGCATGTTTGCTAGTATATATATAAAGTGGCTAGGCCAGTAGGCCGGTGCGACGTGGTTACCCCATTAGGGCATCTTCAATGCCGACCCCAAAACTAGACATCGCATCATCTGCAGACTGCCGGGGGGGAGGGGCAGTCTAAGGATACTGATGCGGGAGCGAGCCATCCAACCGTAGTCGCATATGTCCGGTTATATTGGGAAGAAGTTTAATGAAAGTGAACAAATTTGATTCTGCGCTTTCCCCACCCTCTCCGCACCGATTGTCGTCGCCCTACAACCAATTCCCGCACTTTTCACCGTTAGCCGCCACATCGACCTGTATGAAGACCTTTCGAAGCCGATGGAAGTGGAGGATCCAGAGAAGGTGCTCACCCGCAAGATCAACTCGGCGACACAGCAAGTCGGCCGCATCAAAGTGAAGGCAAAGCTTTAAGAGGGCGGCAGACGGGGTGCAGGGGCTGGTTGGGGGGCGAGGACACTGGGCGTCGCCGCTGTCGTCCATGCACACGCCACCTTGGCCAAAGCAATATAAGCCGCCCTACTTCTACGCCGCCAGACAGCTCGGCCGATGGTCCCTGTCCTCAACTGCCAGGCACTTGTTGTATCGCGTCGATGTCAATGCAGTGCCACTCCATTTCGCTGACGCAGCATCGCCGTAGCTTGCCTGGTCGTGGACGTTGGGCATTGATCAGCTCAGTGCCCGCTCTCTGTTCATCGGTATATCTCAACCGGGCAAGATGGCTTATGAGGACGCAAACATCTTGTTGATGGAGATGAGATCCACGACGGAAGCGGGGGCAGCACCATGGCGGACAAGTGGATGACTCATAGACAAAGGTGTACGCCCAACATCCGGATTCGTACACCGAGTAGCCGGAACAGGACACATACGCCAATGAAACATGCCTTGATCCGTTGGATTGACCTGTCGATCCAAAGAAGAGAGGTACAGGAGATAGTTTCAACATGAAGGAGGATGAATTATTGTCGATGCGTGGTTGACCACTAGCATCGATCTGATCCATGGCATAGAGAAAACGGGCTCAACATTTTGGTGCAACATTCATTCTCGGTTCCATGAGCACAAGAATTTCAAGCCCTGCCGCGACAAATTCATCCTTGATCTTGGGAAAAAGTCGCTCAACCACAATGGTACACCATCAAAGAGGCCATGAGCAAGTATTGCGGCCATTTAAAACAACTAATCAGTCTGTGGTCAAGTGGTGCACAAATCATTGAGGGAGTAAATTGGTCTATGTGTTAGTCATTTGGCCAGTTATGCAACTTGTTGGCCGGAGATGCTCTATATCATTTCTTCAGATATGCAACTTGTCGTCAGATATGCCCTGTGTTGGTTATTTTGCCGGATATGCACCTTGTTCACAATGTCCTTTTTTTACTGCCCTTCACTGCGTGCAACTTTATTCGAAGGTGGAGAAGAAGAGCTTCGTCCTCATGCATTGTTGGTAGAAGTTGAAGGGCGACCCAAGTATCAACATGGCATTGCCAATTCCATCAAGACCGTCAGCACCGGCAATGAGGAAGAAATGGGCGATCCAACAGACGCTACAAAAGAGCTGCCCAAAAATATTAGAAGAGGGTCCGAGAGAAGTGGGAGGAGGAGAAGTTGAAGCGGGAAGGGACGTCGGCCAAGATAATGGAGATGTTGGAGGACATCTTCGCAAAAATGGAGGAGGTATATGTCAAGCGCTATGAGGTGAAGGAGGAAACAAAGACGAAGAGGCTTAACATCTTGACGGTGGCGACCGAGCAAAAAGATCAACCTCAAAGAGAAGAAGACTAACCTCGAAGAGAAGAAGTTTGAGTTTGCGGCTGCTTCAAAGGATACCAAGATGTTGACCATGAGGATGGACAAGTCGGATCCCGATAGACGATGATCGTGCGCGTCATCCATGTTAAGATGTTGAAGTGCTAGGAGGCCAAGAAGGAGGCGGCTGGTGAGGAGGAGGCGGTGGCAGAGTGAGCGAGGAGGCTCGGACAGCCGGTCTGGGAGGGCGAAAATGCTCTTTTTTATGGTCTATCGGACTGAAACTTTTGTGATCGGGCGCATATATATATATGAATATTCGCCTCTTTTTGGTTGTGGTCGGGTACTATGACACCACACTTTAATTTGCTTATATTGTTATGCATTTGAAATGAAGGATGGTCGGACCTGCGGGATCGTTCAGGGATGCGGTTGGATGGTCGGCTCCCGTATATTTGTCCATGGACTGGTGTCGATCAATCCGCGAATAAATAGTGGGTCTGTTTTAGAAGGCTGCGGGGGAGATGCCCTTGCGAACGAAACACCCCTACTCTTTTGTTGCTTTTCCCGCAACAACAATATTTTTTGGGGGGGACGCAACAACAAATATTAGTCAGTGTAAATTGTCTCTATAGATATATATGTATGTTTTGCACATTCCCCATCTTGTGTCACCTACGTGTCAACTTGTCCTGGGTGGGCTGCCGAAGATGGTGTCACTACATACCTAGTTTCTTTTTTCAGGGCACTACCTGTGTAGGTTGAAGTGGTGGTCTCATGGCTTCCGATAGATAATGGACTTGGTATTTTTGTTGCATGACAAGTCAATCAGATGGTCCCTTCTGCTTCACACATGTATTGTCTTTCTTTTCAAAATATGTTGCTACCACTTTCCCCCCTTTTGTCAGATGGTCCAGAGGCGGAGGTTTTTGCTGGGCCGCTGGTTTTTTTAGTTCGGGACACAATATTTGTACACCTGCCCTCTCGAGCTGGCCCTCCTTACATGAAAGCGTCCTCTTAGCTAGCCGCCCATAGTATCACCGTAGCACGTCCTATCGACCACCCCGGCTGGCCAGCATCTACGTGTGCGTCCATGCATAACCCATCGAGCGATCGGATTGACTCGGCCGAGCAGCCCTACAGAATAACAGAAACTAGAAAAAGGGCCTATTGTCTTGGTTCGTGAGGGCCTTCTGTCCCGGTTTGTGAACCGGGACTAAAAGGTCATTACTAATGCCTTGGCCTTTAGTTTCGGTTCTTACATGAACCGGGACAGAAGGTCCTCCACGTGGCCGCTGCGGCCAGCCCAGGCGGGGGGCCTTTGGTCCCGGTTGGTGATACCAACCGGGACCAATAGGCATCCACGCGTCAGCATCTGGCTGGAGCTGAGGTTTTTGTTTTTTTTTGAAAGGGGCTGATTTACGGGTTTTGGGGGTTAATTTAGGTTGTTATTAGGTAGCTATTAGAGAGAATTGTCCTCTGTGATATCTTCGTGCTTGGTTTACCAACGCTACGTACTGCTATGCCTAAACATGGCTTAGATTGAAGTGAAGGCAACATGTGGTGCATGTCGAAAGTAATACTAATCCTAACTTGATCAAGTTTGGATTGTACTACTTTCGACATGCACCACATGCATGTTGCCTTCACTTCAATCCAATCCATGTTCATTTCACCCGCTGATATATAATAACTCTTCATGCGCGCATCATGCATCATCATATATAATAACAAGTCCTACTAATCATCACCATACAACTTCTACTCGTTATTAATAACAAGTCATACGATCATCGTCCTCATAGTCATCGAACCAACCCTACTTAATTGTTCTTAGCACATGATCATCAGTATTAGGTAGGACCGAAATACCCTCTTTAAGGTAAAATAGCATAAAACAATATAGACCCTGACTCTCCATTATGGAGAATGGAGATCATCCTATCTCCAATTCTTGCGCTTCGCTTCCTTTTGCTTCCAAGAACCTCCTTGCGACTGTCCATACATTTTTTCCATTCTTTGATTTGAATGTCTCCACTTCTTTTAGAAATCCGGTATGGACAGTTGAGATTCGTACGATGACCTGGTTGTATGTTCAAAACATCAAGCCTACCATTCTGATACATCAAATGAGGCACACAATCCTCTGGGATTATCTGTTGAAAAACATAGTAATAACTTCATAGTTAGCAATGATGTACTAGTTTTAGAAGTATGCAAAAGATGCATGGATGTCGTAATAGTAAGAAATCTTACCAGGGTATCTCCATAGTAGTTACCGTAGTTCAACACGTGCACTAGTGGCACGTATTGACCATAATGTGGAGGAGTTTTACAATAGATATTGTAATTCTCAAGATCAGTACAAAATCCGACCAGATGAGTTTTCTCCTTATAAGTTAACTCAGAGCCATCGGTGTAGTAGGTTTTGTCTACCATATTCCGCACATTGTTTGAACAATCAAAATAAGCTGTCAATAAAAATAAGTTGTCAACTATTTTGAAATGAACAATATAAATTAGCTAATAACTATGTTTGAGAAACTCACATAACGGTAGAATTGGAGGCGTATCAACAAGGACCCAAATGTCCATATTGTCTTGCTCGATGTCAGGATCACCAAGATCCATGGTGACAAGCATACCCTCATCAAAACCATACATCTTGCAAAATGCTTCCCAATTTTTGCAACCAAAATGGGTTACGCTCTCAGAATTATACAGATTTACTTCAAAATCTATATCATGATGGGTCCGTACGTGAATTTTCTTTGTTTTCATACTTTCATGCTCTTCAAAACCCATCCTCTCCAAGACTTAGCGTCTTGCATGGCATGGGATAAGCTAGCCGAATTGTAAAAGATGAAAAGTACACGTTGAAATAGTTGAAGTCGTGCTTAATTACGAAAAAATAAACTTGTCGTCGTTGCGTACCGTTTCAACATCGAAGGTCTCCTCCAGCTTAATACTGAAGCGCCGATCTTCGTCCAGGTGAGGCCTGTTGCACTGACCTCGGTCATCGTGGCACCAGTCGCACTCCCCCGGGAGACTTTCGTCGTCCGAGTACGACATTTCCTATGTTCATAATTCAAATATTAAACGTCTACAATTAAATATATGTACAAAAAAACCTAAGTTAGATCATTATTATTCATCACGGGTTGACTATCGGTTTGTCGAGTCTTTTCTTGGAAACTCTCAGCTCACGTGGTGTATACATTCGACCGTTGGTGATGGTCGCTCCTCCATTTGTCCCCGAGTGCATTACACCAAAATGTCTAGCACATGGGAACAAAGGAGAAGCGACCCCCATGACAACAGTCGGGATTCTTCGTCCTCTCATATATATATGGTGGAACTCTCCCTCACTGATTCCTCTCTGACATTTGCGACCGTCGGTGATGGTAGCTCCTCCTTTCGTTCTCGAGTGCATTACACCAAATTGTCTAGCACACGGGAACGAAGGAGAAGCTACCCCCACGACAACAGTCGGGATTCTTCGTCCTCTCATATATGGTGGAGACTCGACAGACTTACAGTCAACCCGAAATATCATTTAATTATCTTTCTATAAGAGGATTTGGCTAGTCTCACCTCGATGTCGGAGGGGGCAGTGAGGGGGACGACGGCGGGGATGATGGAGGGGCCGGGGGCTCCTAGATTTTTGCGAAAACAAAAACCCTATAAGCTATCAACTAATCATATGCATACGCCTTGCATAGTGCTCTCCAATTTTAGCATTCAGAGTAGGAGTAGTTTTCCACTTTGAGCATTCAATAAGCAAAATCAAATCATGAAATAAAGTAGTATTCAAATTAGGATGCATTCAATTATAAGCAAAACTACATCATCTCCATGCGTCCATACATCGTCGAATATTATCACTAATACACCTCGAATACTATCATAGATATAGCATCGCTAGTACAGCTAGAACTGTAGCGCCCGATGGATATCGGCGCGGGCGGTGGACACCCAAAGGGACGGAACCATCACAGGATCATAGCTCCAGTGAGATCCCTGAAGAACCTGCCAGGTATTGTCGAACCTGCCCTCCAACGCAACCATGTAGCGACGGACGTGCTGGTCCTCCTCGCTGACACGGTGACGTACCACCTCCGCGGTGTCCGGAAGCCTCGGCACCGTCACTGGCCCATGCGACCGCCACCAAACAAGGATCGGGTCAACGACGGGCTGGCTCCTCACCAACCTACGCCCACCGGAAGGTAGCACCTCCCAAAACCAGCCCGACGGAGCCCAGTCCCGGACATGGCCCCTCTGATCAAGCCGGCCTCCTCCGCCGAGTCGACGACGAGGATGCGGGATAGGCATCGTCGACGTTGATGCGGGAATAATTGCTTTAACTAAAAAAACAAACTAGTTCTATTAATTTCCTTGCTAAAAATAAACTACTTCTATAGTAAAATAAACTAGTTTTGTTAAATCAACTAGTTCAACTACTAATTAAGCACTTACTATAAATAAAATAAAGTAGTTTTATTAATTAATCAACTAGTTCAACTACTAAGCACTTACTATAAATAAATAAAATAAAGTAGTTCTTACTAAAAATAAACTACTTCTATATATAGTAAAATTTAATAAAGTAGTTTTATTAATTAATCAACTAGTTCAACTACTAAGCACTTACTATAAATATATAAAATAAAGTAGTTCTTACTAAAAATAAACTAGTTTAACTAGTTCTATTATTTTTCTAACTAATTCTATTAAACACTTTCTCTTCTTATTCTATGAACAAAATTACAACAGAAAAAAATCATAAAAATTCTACGAACAAGACAAAAATTTTATGAACAAAATTACAACAGAAAAAAATTATAAAAATTCTCAGAAAAAATTGACATATTCTTTGCATATATATGAACACACAAACATTTGCATATTCAACAATAATATCACAAAAAAATCTATGAACAGAAAAAAATTCTAACATTTGCATATTCTAACAGAAAAAATCTATGAACAAAAAAATCTATGAACAAAAAAATCTATGAACATCTAAATTAGGAAAATTCATATGAGCTCACAAAGGGGGCGGCGATCGACGAGGAGGCAGGGCACGGGGGCGACGGTGAGGGGCGCGGCCACGGGCGACGAGGAGGCAGGGGCGGCGACGGCGACGGTGAGGGGCGCGGTGACGGGCGACGAGGAGGCAGGGGGCGGAGGTGAGGGGCGAGGCGACGGGCGACGAGGAGGCAGGGGCGTGGGGCGGCGACGGCGTCTGGGCGGTGCGGGACGGCGTCTAGGCGGCGCGGGACGGCCTCGGAGGCAGGGGCGACGACGGCGACGGCGAGGCGCAGAGGGGCAGCCTGGCGGCGTCGTCGGGGCGGGATCGAAGAACTGAACGAAAAATTTCACAAGTGCTGTATATATAGACGGAGCATTGGTCCCGGTTCGTGACAGCAACTGGGACGAATGCGACCTTTAGTCCTGGTTGGTGCCACCAACCGGGACCAAAGGCCTCTTTTCAGCAGCCCAAAGGGCGGGAAGCGGCGGCCTTTAGTCCCGGTTGGTGGCACCAACCGGGACTAAAGGGGGGCATTGGTTCCGGTTGGTGCCACGAACCGGTACCAATGCACCCCTTTAGTCCCGGTTGGTGCCACCAACCGGGACCAAAGGCCTCCTGCTGCCCGCGTCGCGGTCAAAAGTTTAGTCCCACCTCGCTAGTTGAGAGGGCTCGAGAGTGGTTTATAAGCGCTGCTGCGCCCACCCTCTCGAGCTCCTCTCAACTGCAGGCTTTCGGGCCTAATCTGTCACTATGTGCCTGTGGGCCTACTGGGCCTCCTGCGGGCCTGAATCCTGGCCCATGGATGGGTTTCTAGTCGTATTCACGCCGTGGTGGCCCAGTAGGTGGCATATTTTTTATTTTTTGCCTGTTTTTTTGTTTTCTTTTTTGCTTTATTTATTTTGTTTTGTTTCTACTTACAACAAAAAACTTCTTTATTTTATTTTATTTTGTTTCTAATTACTTATTTATTTTACTTTATGATAATTCTTTTTGCTATTAAAGTTTCTATCAAAAAAGTTCTTTATGAAAATTCTTTTTGCTTTTAATGATTTTGAACAGAAAATAATTCGATAATTAGTTGCATCAATTTTATATGATTTTAGTTTCAATAATACTAGAGGTTTCTTATAATGTTTTGAACAGAAAATACTTTGTTAATTTTAGTTTCATAAATTTTATTAAAGTTTATTTTATTTTGTTTCTACTTATATATTTTAATAAAGTTTATATTGTTTTGTTTCTAATTACTTATTTATTTTATTTGTTATTTTTCATGCACCATTTTTCATGCATTTACTAATTATTTTGAGCTATAAGACCCTAAAATTGAAAAGCATTTCAAATGAACTCTGAAAAGGTTGAAAGTTGGCATGGTATCATCATTTCATCCACATAGCATGTGCAAGAAAGTTGAGAGGGTCCCGACAAAAGGTGGATGCACTTCGTGTACAAAACGGATAATCTCTTTCGAAGTATCAGGGTTTCGGACGAAAACTCATCTGTTACAAAGGGATTTCATTTTCTTGAACTTATTTGAACTCCTGACTTTTTATGTGTTCAAAATGAACCATTCAAAGCAGAGACTGATTTTGAATGGTGCATATTCAACACATAAAAAGTCTGTAAAGATCGCCAACCCCAACATAAAAAAATGAGCATAGATCCGCCTATACAGAAAATTCAACCTAAATTCATAATAAATTTCTATGAATTTCAGAGAAACTCACTATGAATTTAGGTCAAATTCCCTGTATAAGGGCATCTATTTTCATTTTGAGAGGAGATCAACAAGGCAGAGAGGGACGGGCTTATAAACCGGTGTGAGCGCCCTTCGGTTGGCGAGGTGGGACTAAACTGGACCAACCCTTTAGTCCCGGTTTGTGGCACAAACCGGGACTAATGGTCATGGGCCAGGGGCGAGGCGCATTGGTCCCGGTTCGTGCGTTGAACCGGGACCAAAAGGTCCAGACGAACCGTGACCAGTGGCCCACGTGGCCCGGCCGGCCCCCTAGGCTCACGAACCGGGACTAATGCACCCCATGGGTCCCGGTTCGTGCAGAACCGGGACTAATGGGCTGGCCAGGCCCGAACGAAAGACCTGTTTTCTACTAGTGACGGGGTGAGCAGCTCTACAGAATAACAGAAACACGTACGGGGCCTGGGTACGTAGTAGCGCCATGCATGCATCGACGTCACAGCGGCAGATGAGGATGAGACCGGTGCAGTGAGCGGCGGTAAAGTGGCTATAGATAGATAGATTGACGTGGGGCGGGGGGCGGCCCACAGAAGGGCGATAAAGACGTGACGAGAGGGACGCATCGCCACCCACGGACGAGCGAGCACCTCGACAGGACAATGGGATCCCGCGATCGCACGCTGAGAACCCTTGGCGCCCAGCTGTGGCACCCCGGCTCAGAGCGACCGGTTTACCCTGCATTGCCAGCCCAGAGATCATGTCTTCTGGCAACACACAACATATTGGTACAGAAAACAACCGCTTTATTGATGCTAGCGGAACAGAGTTCATATTACAACAGTGGTCGAGGCCAAGCGGCACACTCGGTGCGGCGGAACAATATGTACATTATTTAGTGAACATAAAGGGGCCTCGACTCGAACAATTACGTGGCAGCGGAATAACGTTGTAGCGGAAGCTCCATATCACAGGGACACTGATGTGGACACGATCTAGACTTGAACAGCGCTCCTTTCCAACGAGACTTTCCTGAAATCTGGCATGACACGCCAGGTCAGTACATTGAATGTACTTGCAAGCTCACAACAAGCATAATCATAATGACAAACAATATCATGATATTTAACCAATTATTAATAATGCAACATTATATGTCAACATGCTGTGATCAAGCCCGAACGTCCCTCAGGACAGCATACCAACTGTGATCATCTCTGGACCACAAACACACCACCATAGTGGTCTTTCTCAAGAACAACTCGTGATCCTTACGGCGATCACAACCGCGACCATCGTTTGGTCCCAAATACCTCGATGGCCTTTCTGCCATCCATTGACAATGCAAAGTTCATAGCTTAGTGTGCAATTTGTATTAAACGTTGACTCATGGTGGGACCTAGTATGAGGTGTCCGTGACCGTGGACTCGGCTATCGATAGATTATACCCTCTGCAGAGGTAGCACACTGTACCCACACCACGGAACCCATGGCCTTGCATTCCCATTCGGGTGGACCAACGGCATTCCGACAAAACCCCTCCATTGCCACAGCACTCTCCCGGCCACTCCGACCCAAATCACCAATGGGCTGGTCCTGGGTGGCCCCGTGTCTACCAAAGACACCCCGACCACCGTCGTGGTCAAAACACTCCCACTCGGGGACTCGGTACCATAATCAAATCAACGAGCACACAAGATTATGTGTGCGCACCGGGCCAGGGCAAGCACGACATAATCTTCCCTAGATGGAGGCACCGACTAGAGGCCGTGTCAATGGACCGAATCAAGGCCTCCCACAAGGCAAATGTGGTTGCACTGGAAAGAAACTCGATTGAGCGGCACCATGACCCAGTCAACGGTATATTCAAGTTGAATTATATTCAGGATTAATCTTTAAACTAAAAATGACCGGTGTCATAGCATGCCATGAAATGCAAAACAACACATGCATCACATATTGATAAAAAGGACCGACGTCATCCATATGTACACCAAGCATAAACGTCAACAACTCATATTACTCTACTTGCTCAAAATGACTCACAACTTAACCAAAATATTTTGCAACAAGTTTTATTAATTTCCTACGCAAGAAAGTAACTCCGATAAATCTTTCATATGCTTGACCAAAAGATATCATTATCAACAACTCTTAATTTCTTTATCACTAAGTTGGGTTCAAACATTCTGTAAGACAAGTAATATGATTAAACAAGTATTTAACAGAATATTTTCAAACAAATTTTTATCAATTTAAGAATGCAAGCACAAAGCTTTAAATAATTACTAACATGCATAACAAAATTATTTCTAACATCACCTCAAATAAATTTGAACGTGCTTTACCCACTTAACTAGTTTCAACTATTCTGTAAATCAAGCATAACAACTAACCAATACTTAACAGAATACAAATAATTCAATAATTATTTAAATGCATGGGTTAATCATTTCATTTAAGTGAGAAAATCACAAATATTGAAATGGCATCATAAAAATGTTGTTGTGGCTTGCCTTAGTACAGATGAGGTTCACAAGCCTTCTGGTGATCCTCAAGACAAGCCTCACCTTCTGAAAATAATTTTAAACACAAAAAGAGAATATCAAGAACACTTCTGAAATTCACCAGAAATTCTAAACATCTCAGAAAAATCTTATCTTTGGTGAGCTGTTAGATTTCCTTTCAAAGAATCATCTCATTTGGACTTATGGTTAAAAAGTTAAAATTGTTTGCAGCTCTCTGGAATATAAATGAATTTGAATAAAAAGAAACAGCTGGGG
Organism: Triticum aestivum; assembly: GCF_018294505.1. Lineage (NCBI taxonomy): Eukaryota > Viridiplantae > Streptophyta > Magnoliopsida > Poales > Poaceae > Triticum > Triticum aestivum. The sequence continues at coordinate 415,556,295 of NC_057811.1, forward strand.
GGTGACGGCGAAGGCGTAAAGCCCAGGGGCGCCACCACTCGTACCGCTTCGCACGTGCACTGAGTGGCTGACTAGCGGGCCCCGCTAGTCAGGTGGGGGAAGAGGGAGAGAGAAACAGAGAGGGCCGCGGCTTCGCCGGAGCTCTCGCCAGCGATGAGGGCTCCTTGGCCCAAACGAGAGGGGGGGATGGCAAGAGGAGGTCGAGGCGCACCTGCCCGTACCCGTAGCATGGCTAGGGGTGGTCGGACGACGTCGGAATCTAGCTCGCGAGCGGAGGCAGAACGAGGAGGTCATCGGAGTTGAGGAAGACGGCGAGCAGAGGCCGCTCCAGGGGCTCCAAGCGGGCGAGACTGCCTCACCGGAGAGAGGCGGAGGCCCTGGAGAGGTCGCCCAGGCCTGGGAGGGGCTGGAGCTACCGCGGCGACCAGAGGGGATCGCCGGCGAGCTCGAGCTCGGGGACGGCGGCCCGAGGCCTGCCCGGCGAGGCTACGGCTTCCTACTCGACCATGGAGTGTGTGTGAGTGCTGGAGGATGCTCAAGAAGGTTGGGAAGGGGCTCTATATATAGGGGAGTGGCGAGGGTGCTTCGGGCTCCGCCGGTGGACACTTGTCCACGGCGCCCGGCGACGAGCGGCGTCAGTGAGAGGGGGAGAAGGCGACGGAGGTCACGCGGCCACTCTGGGCGAGCGGAGACGAGCACAGGATCAAAGGGATGGCGACGAGCACAGTGCGCTCCGCACTGTTGGGCTGGCCGGACCTTGCCCATGCTCGCTGCGGCGAGCTCCGGCGTCGGCGAGTGCCAGGGTGGAGTTAAGGACGTCGAGACGATGATGGTGGCGAGGTTTGGCATGGTTGGGCAGGCGGGGGAAGCAAGCACGCGCGAACAGAGCGTTCGGCGGCACCCAGAGCGCGTCGACACGCATGCCTGGCATCGTGGACACGCGTGGTCACCGCGCGAACTCTCTCCTCAGGCCAGCCTTCGTCCAAAAATCATGTCTGGCAAGTTGTTCGTGGTAGTTTTGAAGTTCACCACGGTTTGGTTTGGATCCAGGTGCAGTAGAGAAGATTTTACAAGCCAGGTATGTTTCTGGTCAGTAACTTTGTGATGTTACTGTGGTCAAATGGCTGGGAGTTTGGGGCTGTGCTTTGGAGGCTAGTTATAAGTTACTAAGGTAAAGATGCACAAGAAAGTTCAGGTCAAATGGAGCAAGTAAAATGGTAGTTGCTGTAGAAACCACCATTTCTGTCCAGAACAGAAAAGATTTTCTGTAGCGAAAATATTCCAAAAAGTGATGAAATATTTTTGCTCACGGAGGTGCCCTAGGGTCCCTAGAATATTTGTGAATTATCTTAGAATTTTCTAAGCCATAAAAATTAGGGTTGCCTTGAAGCAAACAGATCTGGCTTAGGGTTTTTTTAAGAAAAATATTCCAAAGGTTATTTTGTGGTGGATGAGAAGTGAAGTGATGGTTTGGGAGAGAAGTGAACACTTGGGTGAAATCCAAGGATGCCCAAGTGTTTAAGTCCAAATGAAAAGATTCAGAAACTCCAAGTTTCAAAAACTTTCAAATGAAATTTCAAGCAAATAAGAAAGGGCAAAAACCAGGCTGTCACAAACCTCCCCCACTTAGAATGAATTTCGTCCTCGAGATTCAGTTGCTTGGGAAAACCACTCTGGATACTGACTCTTAAGGAAATCTTCCTGCTCCCAAGTTGCTTCTGACTCGGTGTGATGCTCCCACTGAACTTTGAAAAAATTTCTGACTTTGCTGCGAGTGACCCTTTCCACTTGATCCAAAATTTTGGACGGTCTTTCTTCATAAGTTAAATCCTTTGCCAATTCTATCTCAGCCATTGCAGTCCTTTTCTCAGGCGGGGATATGCATCGTCTCAATTGTGAAACATGGAACACATTATGTATTTCTGACAACTCCGGGGGAAGGTCCATTTGGTATGCAACCGTACCCACTCGAGACATAATTGGGAATGGACCAATGAATCTGGGTGCCAGCTTTCCACGAGTCTGAAATTGCTTAACTCCTTTCATAGGAGTGACTCGGAGGTACACATGTTCTTCGGGTTCAAAACTGACCTGCCGGTGCTTTGCATCATAATAACTCTTCTGACGGGATTTGGCCAATTGCAGTCAGTCTCTGATTTCCCTGACTTGTTTCTCGGCTTCCACCATGAGATCGGTTCCGAAGATATGGCTATCTCCAGCTTGAGACTAATTTAGAGGAGTGCGGCACTTACGACCATATAGAGCTTCATAGGGTGACATGTTTAGACTGGTCTGGAAACTGTTGTTATACGAGAACTCGGTGTATGGCAAGCAATCTTCCCAGTTCGCCCCGTTGGCTAGCACACAGGCTCGCAACATATCTTCGAGTATTTGATTTAATCGCTCTGTCTGACCGTCCGTCTGGGGGTGATAAGCAGTACTATATTTTAGTGTTGTCCCCAAGGCTTGATGGAGGCGGGACCAGAAAGCGGAGGTAAACAAAGAACCTCGGTCGGAAGTGATAGTCCAGGGTACCCCATGCAGACTGACAATTCTGGATACATACAGTTGCGCCAGTTCATTTGCTCTGTATCTGGTGCTGACCGGGATGAAATGAGCAACCTTGGTTAAGGTGTCCACTATAACCCAGATTGCGTCTTTGCCTCGCTGAGTCCTAGGCAATCCGGTGATGAAGTCCATGCAAACATCATCCCATTTCCATTGTGAAACTGGCAGTGGTTGGAGAAGTCCGGCTGGCTTCTGATGCTCTGCTTTCACCTTGTTGCATATGTCGCAACAGGCTACAAAATAGGCAATGTCTTTCTTCATCCCATTCCACCAGAATATTTGTTTAAGGTCTTCATACATTTTCGTACTTCCTGGATGAATGGAATACGAGGATTCGTGTGCTTCTGACAAGATTTTTCTCTTCAAGTCCGGTTGATTTGGTACACAAATTCGTCCACGGAATCGGAGGGTACCGAAGTTGTCCTTGAAGAAATCTGGGGGCTGCCTTGCATGTTTTTGTAGCTTGGCGTCATCTGGCTGGGCCTTGCGGATTTCCATCTCAAGTGTGGGGGTAACTCCCAAAATATTAGTGATGCCAGCATCCACGATGACCAAGTTGAACTGAGCGATCTCCTCCTGAAGTTTGGTAGGCAATGATTTTAACATGACATTTAAGCTGACGGGCTTTCGACTGAGCGCATCGGCAACGACGTTGGCCTTGCCTGGATGGTAATTTATTCCAACGTCATAATCCTTGACCAACTCTAACCATCTTCGCTGACGGAGATTTAAATCTGGCTGAGTGAAGATGTACTTGATGCTTTTGTGGTCGGTAAAGATTTGGCACCTTTTTCCAATGAGATAGTGTCACCAAATTTTTAATGCATGAACTACTGCAGCCAATTCCAAATCATGAGTAGGATAATTTCCCTCATGTGGTCATAGTTGTCGTGATGCATAGGCTACAACCTTGCCGTATTGCATCAATACACAACCAATACCTTGTCTGGAGGCATCGCAGTACACGTCGAAGCTGCGATAAATGTCTGGAAGAGTCAATACGGGTGCGGTTGTCAGACGCGTCTTTAGCTCGTAAAAACTCTTCTCACAGTCCTTGGTCCACTCAAACTTTGTATCCTTTTTGAGTAGTTCCGTCATAGGTTTAGCAATTTTGGAAAACCCTTTAATGAAAAGACGATAGTATCTAGCTAATCCAAGGAAACTCCGGATCTGTGTTACAGTCATGGGCGGTACCCAATCGAGCACATCCTTTACTTTGCTCGGGTCCACGGCTATGCCTTCGGCAGATAGTACATGCCCGAGAAACCCAACTTGCTTGAGCCAAAATTCGCACTTACTGAACTTGGCGTATAGCTGATGGTTGCGGAGCCGTTGTAGCACTGCCCGGAGGTGATCCTTATGCTCTGCTTCACTCTTGGAGTAAATGAGGATGTCGTCGATAAAGACTACCACAAATTTGTCGAGGAAGTCCATGAACACCTTGTTCATCATATGCATGAAGAAGGCAGGGGCATTGGTGAGACCAAAGGACATCACAGTATATTCGTAAAGACCGTATCGTGTAGTGAATGCGGTCTTAGGAATATCTTCCCTTTTAATCTTGAGCTGATGATACCCGGTCCGTAAATCGATTTTTGAGAATACTTTAGCCCCACTGAGCTGATCGAACAGATCATCAATCCTTGGCAGTGGGCATTTATTTTTGATGGTGACCTCATTCAGCTGGCGATAATCTATGCACATACGGAGACTGCCATCCTTTTTACTCACGAAGATTGCAGGTGACCCCCATGGTGAAGAGCTGGGACGAATATAACCTTTCCGGAGTAATTCGTCAAGTTGTTTCTTTAGTTCCACTTCTGATGAGGGCATCCGGTAATACTTCTTGTATAATGGTGCGGTTCCGGGCACAAGATCTATGGCAAATTCCAGTTCCCGATCTGGTGGCATGCCTGGCAGTTCTTCTGGAAACACATCAGGGTACTCACTGACCACAGGAATAAATTCCAATTTGACCACAGCAGTGCACACTAGTTCTAGCTTGGGTATATGCTTGCGAGCATAGAATTTGGTGAGCTGCCCATTTAGACTGGTTAAATTGACTTCTCGGGTTGCGCAGTTTATACAAACTTGATATTTGGTCAGCCAATTCATTCCCAATATAATATCCAACTGTTCAGACTCAATGATTATCAGAGATGTTGGAAAGTGGACCCCGTTGATATTGATCTCCAGATCGCGGCAGACTAGATTGCTCTTGATTATAGATCCCGGGGTTTGTACCAGCATATTTTTGCCCAAAGTTGTGCAAGGAAAATTGTTTTGGGCGGCAAAACTCCGAGAAATAAAAGAATGGGAAGCCCCAAAGTCAAATAAAATTACTGCAGGTATGTCATTAACAGAAAACATACCAATGACGACTTCTGCCTTCTCTTGGGATTCATCGGCGGAGATATGATTCACGTGCCCAGTGAAGTTTTGCTGGGTTGGCCCTGACTCCATAAAGTTGACTTGTGGCCTGCTCAGTGCATTCACTCTGTGGTTCTTGGGGCACTGTTTGGCATAATGTCCGGGCTGCCCGCAAGTGAAACAAGAATTATTGCGCTGCCGCTCCTCATGCATTCGATTGGCCACAACATTCTTGACTTGAGTGGTGGTCTTGTTAACATTCTGCTGCCAATTTGGCCGGTATTCCACCTGAGTCTGCTGCCAGGTACGAGCCTTTTGCATAGGTTGCCCATCCTTCTTTGGCTCAAACTTGCGCTTGTTGTCGTTAACAGGCCTATTATCTGATATAAGCTTGTGTTCCCGTTCAGCAATGAATGCCTTGTCTACCAGAGTTTGGAAATCCGTGAAATCAAACATACTGAGAGCACACCGAAGTTGCGGATTTAAGCCTCCAAGAAATATGTCCATCTTCCTTTCTTCGGTGGCTACGTCATACAGAGAGTAACGGGCCAGATGATTGAATTTTTGCAGATACTCAGCCACAGATTGATTTCCTTGGACAAGCGAGAGAAATTCACGCTGCTTGGCCTTCATAACTCCAGTAGGGATGTGATATTTGCGGAACTTATCCTTGAATCTTTCCCAGGTGACTTCCTCATCAATCGCCCACATGGCTTTTGTATTTTCCCACCATATGGCAGCTGCGCCTTCAAGGTAATGGGTTGCAAATGGGACTTTATCATTTCCTTCAGTACGGGCGATCTCAAGCTTTTTCTCCATGGTGCGCAACCAATCGTCTGCATCCAATGGGTCAACAACCTAACTGAAATTGGGTGGACTGGTCCTCTGAAAATCTGACAGCTTTGAGTGATGACCATTCTGATTTCCATTTTTTCCAACTATAGCTTGCACACTTCTCAATATTTCAATCAGATCATTGTTCATTTTTTCTTCAAACATACGCAGAACTTGCTAAGTGGAGGGAGGATCAGGCGGAGGAGGTGGTGGCTAAACGTACGGCTCGGGAGAATATCCTGCCTGTCATGCGGAACGACGAACAGGAGTTCCCTCACGAACGTTGCTACTGCCGCCTCCCCGCGTCATCCTATTGAGTATTTTTCCCAAGGCAACAAAATCAAGATGAGGGACATCCAAGAATAAAATTGGGGAAAAGCCAGCAACAATTCTCGAAAAAAAAAAGAGCGAAGAGAATACGGCGATTAAAGTCCCATCATAATTATACATAGGCTCATACATGAAAATTTAACATCCTGACTGGTTCCACTACTCTCATACATGAAGCATCATGACTCGTACAACTACATCCGTACACCATCTAGACGACTGCGAATACTCAAAGACACTACTGCTCTGCTGGTGCTGCGGTGTCCTCCCCTGAAGCGGTCTCAGATCCCGAACTGACGTGGTTAACGGAAACCTCCGGGTTAAAGGTAACACGATGACGCTGCCTCGAGGGCTCTCCCTCAGGGGCAGGGGTAGGATGAATCATCGGGACTGCAGGAGTAGCAAGAGGTGAGACCCACTCGGTAGGAGTACTGAGAGGGTTCACGGCCCGAACGCCTGTGCTACTCGGGGGAGTAACTGGCGAAATAGGGGAGCTAGAGCTAACTGGGACATAAGGGGTAAATCCCAGTGAGGATGGAGTAATGGTGGATCTAGTAGTGATCAAGGTAGCGGCTAAAGCAGTACGGGCACGAGTCAGCTCTCGAGCCAGCGCGTGGATCATCAGATAGCTAGCAGTGATATAGCGAGCAAGATGGCTAGCAACACTATCAGACTCCGGGTTAACGAGAGGAAAACGGACACGACCGTTGTCATGCAGAGATGGGTAGTAATAGAATCCTGGGTGATGCTGCATTTGAACCTCGGTATAACGAAGCTCGACAAGGACCTCAAATGCGGCAAACTGGACAGCCTGAGAAGCGGTGGAGGCGTAACCGCTCTGAGAAGTGCGAGTGTAAGAGCCGGAATCGGAACTGGTGCGCAGAGTAACCACTGCGTGATACTCATACACTGAGTCTGCTAGACGCTCCTGGTACACACGGTAGACTGGTTCGTCTCCGTGAGGGTACAGCCGACGCCACACGTTGCGGAGAAGGTGCGGTGACATGTACGGCATCAACTGCAACTGGCACGGATACGGCACCGGAGCCATCTACACTCACAACCATTAACAGTTTAGCATAATAATAATAATCAAATGACTATAATGCAACAACCAGCTATAACTGCTACCGACACTCACATTTACTCGTGTCTAGCGTCTAGTTAACACGTCGTAGTCTAGCATGGCCTACAGTCAGCGCGGCTCTGGTACCAACCCTTGTGGCACCCCGGCTCAGAGCGACCGGTTTACCCTGCATTGCCAGCCCAGAGATCATGTCTTCTGGCAACACACAACATATTGGTACAGAAAACAACCGCTTTATTGATGCTAGCGGAACAGAGTTCATATTACAACAGTGGTCGAGGCCAAGCGGCACACTCGGCGGAACAATATGTACATTATTTAGTGAACATAAAGGGGCCTCGACTCGAACAATTACGTGGCAGCGGAATAACGTCGTAGCGGAAGCTCCATATCACAGGGACACTGATGTGGACACGATCTAGACTCGAACAGCGCTCCTTTCCAACGGGACTTTCCTGAAATCTGGCATGACACGCCAGGTCAGTACATTGAATGTACTTGCAAGCTCACAACAAGCATAATCATAATGACAAACAATATCATGATATTTAACCAATTATTAATAATGCAACATTATATGTCAACATGCTGTGATCAAGCCCGAACGTCCCTCAGGACAGCTTACCAACTGTGATCATCTCTGGACCACAAACACACCACCATAGTGGTCTTTCTCAAGAACAACTCGTGATCCTTACGGCGATCACAACCACGACCATCGTTTGGTCCCAAATACCTCGATGGCCTTTCTGCCATCCATTGACAATGCAAAGTTCATAGCTTAGTGTGCAATTTGTATTAAACGTTGACTCATGGTGGGACCTAGTATGAGGTGTCCGTGACCGTGGACTCGGCTATCGATAGATTATACCCTCTGCAGAGGTAGCACACTGTACCCACACCACGGAACCCATGGCCTCGCATTCCCATTCGGGTGGACCAACGGCATTCCGACAAAACCCCTCCATTGCCACAACACTCTCCCAGCCACTCCGACCCAAATCCCCAATGGGCTGGTCCTGGGTGGCCCCGTGTCTACCAAAGACACCCCGACCACCGTCGTGGTCAAAACACTCCCACTCGGGGACTCGGTACCATAATCTCATCAACGAGCACACAAGATTATGTGTGCGCGCCGGGCCAGGGCAAGCACGACATAATCTTCCCTAGATGGAGGCACCGACCAGAGGCCGTGTCAATGGACCGAATCAAGGCCTCCCACAAGGCAAATGTGGTTGCACTGGAAAGAAACTCGATTCAGCGGCACCATGACCCAGTCAACGGTATATTCAAGTTGAATTATATTCAGGATTAATCTTTAAACTAAAAATGACCGGTGTCATAGCATGCCATGAAATGCAAAACAACACATGCATCACATATTGATAAAAATGACCGACGTCATCCATATGCACACCAAGCATAAACGTCAACAACTCATATTACTCTACTTGCTCAAAATGACTCACAACTTAACCAAAATATTTTGCAACAAGTTATATTAATTTCCTATGCAAGAAAGTAACTCCGATAAATCTTTCAAATGCTTGACCAAAAGATATCATTATCAACAAATCTTAATTTCTTTATCACTAAGTTGGGTTCAAACATTCTATAAGACAAGTAACATGATTAAACAAGTATTTAACAGAATATTTTCTAACAAATTTTTATCAATTTAAGAATGCAAGCACAAAGCTTTAAATAATTACTAACATGCATAACAAAATTATTTCTAACATCACCTCAAATAAATTTGAACGTGCTTTACCCACTTAACTAGTTTCAACTATTCTGTAAATCAAGCATAACAACTAACCAATACTTAACAGAATACAAATAATTCAATAATTATTTAAATGCATGGGTTAATCATTTCATTTAAGTGAGAAAATCACAAATATTGAAATGGCATCATAAAAATGTTGTTGTGGCTTGCCTTAGTACAGATGAGGTTCACAAGCCTTCTGGTGATCCTCAAGACAAGCCTCACCTTCTGAAAATAATTTTAAACACAAAAAGAGAATATCAAGAACACTTCTGAAATTCACCAGAAATTCTAAACAGCTCAGAAAAATCTGATCTTTGGTGAGCTGTTAGATTTCCTTTCAAAGAATCATCTCATTTGGACTTATGGTTAAAAAGTTAAAATTGTTTGCAGCTCTCTGGAATATAAATGAATTTGAATAAAAAGAAACAGCTGGGGGGTGACGTCGAAGGCGTAAAGCCCAGGGGCGCCACCACTCGTACCGTTTCACACGTGTACTGAGTGGCTGACTAGCGGGCCCTGCTAGTCAGGTGGGGGAAGAGGGAGAGAGAAACAGAGAGGGCCGCGGCTTCGCCGGAGCTCTCGCCGGCGACGAGGGCTCCTTGTTACAAACGAGAGGGAGGGATGGCAAGAGGAGGTCGAGGCGCACCTGCCCGTACCCGTAGCGTGGCTAGGGGTGGTCGGACGGCATCGGAATCTAGCTCGCGAGCGGAGGCAGAATGAGGAGGTCGTCGGAGTTGAGGAAGATGGCGAGCAGAGGCCACTCCAGGGGCTCCAAGCGGGCGAGACGGCCTCACCGGAGAGAGGCGGAGGGCCTGGAGAGGTTGCCCAGGCCTGGGAGGGGCTGGAGCTACCGCGGCGACCAGAGGGGATCGCCGGCGAGCTCGAGCTCGGGGACGGCGGCCCGAGGCCTGCCCGGCCGGGCTACGGCTTCCTACTCGGCCATGGAGTGTGTGTGAGTGCTGGAGGATGCTCAAGAAGGTTGGGGAGGGGCTCTATATATAGGCGAGCGGCGAGGGTGCTTCGGGCTCCGTCGGTGGACACCTGTCCACGGCGCCCGGCGACGAGCGGCGTCAGTGAGAGGGGGAGAAGGCGACGGAGGTCACGCGGCCACTGTGGGCGAGCGGAGACGAGCACAGGATCAAAGGGATGGCGACGAGCACAGTGCGCTCCGCACTGTTGGGCTGGCCGGACCTTGCCCGTGCTCGCTGCGGCGAGCTCCGGCGTCGGCGAGTGCCAGGGTGGAGTTAAGGACGTCGAGACGATGATGGTGGCGAGGTTTGGCATGGTTGGGCAGGCGGGGGAAGCAAGCACGCGCGAACAGAGCGTTCGGCGGCACCCAGAGCGCGTCGACACGCATGCCTGGCATCGTGGACACACGTGGTCACCGCGCGAACTCTCTCCTCAGGCCAGCCTTCGTCCAAAAATCATGTCTGGCAAGTTGTTCGTGGTAGTTTTGAAGTTCACCACGGTTTGGTTTGGATCCAGGTGCAGTAGAGAAGATTTTACAAGCCAGGTAAGTTTCTGGTCAGTAACTTTGTGATGTTACTGTGGTCAAATGGCTGGGACTTTGGAGCTGTGCTTTGGAGGCTAGTTATAAGTTACTAAGGTAAAGATGCACAAGAAAGTTCAGGTCAAATGGAGCAAGTAAAATGGTAGTTGCTGTAGAAACCACCATTTCTGTCTAGAACAGAAAAGATTTTCTGTAGCAAAAATATTCCAAAAAGTGATGAAATATTTTTGCTCAGGGTGGTGCCCTAGGGTCCCTAGAATATTTGTGAATTATCTTAGAATTTTCTGAGCCATAAAAATTAGGGTTGCCTTGAAGCAAACAGATCTGGCTTAGGGTTTTTGAGAGAAAATGAATATTTTTCATTTAAGAAAAATATTCCAAAGGTTATTTTGTGGTGGATCAGAAGTGAAGTGATGGTTTGGGAGAGAAGTGAACACTTGGGTGAAAGCTAAGGATGCCCAAGTGTTTAACTCCAAATGAAAAGATTCAGAAACTTCAAGTTTCAAAAACTTTCAAATGAAATTTCAAGCAAATAAAAAAGGACAGAAACTAGGCTGTCACACCAGCGCAGGTGGCGCCCCAGCCCCGAGCTTTTCGTTCCGCCGGTGCGCCCTCCCACGATTGCAAGGGGCCGCCGGCCGTTGGTTGCACCTTTGCGCGCCCCAAGTCGAGCCGGCCGATCCCCACACGCAGCGGCCCTAGCGGGGAGCTGCGTGTCTCCGGCCACACGGGCAGGCAGGCGCACGCCCCTCCGCGCCCACCTGATTGGGGCCTTCACTTCAGTGCGCGGCCCGATCGCTCTGCGTCTCCTCCTGCGCGCCCTGCTCCGTACCCGGCAGCCCTGCCGGGCATCGGGTTTCCATCGGCACACGGCCGCTCGGCCTCTCTGTTGCCGCTCGTGCGTCGTCTGAGCGCACGATTAATTGCACTTCTGTGAACCGGCCGGTAGCATAGTATTTTCCCAAGGGTGACGCTAAACCGAGGTACTACCGCGCATTCTTATTAGCCCCGCCGTTGATCAGATCTAGCCATATCCAACCCGACATAACACGAACGGCGTAGCTGGGCGAGTTATGGAGGAATAGTCGGAGTGTTTCGCCGTAGAGACGCGCGCGGTAATCGTCGTCCGTCGTGATGCCACTGGCGACCAAACAGGTGCATGTGGTGTTCACGTTTCATCTTAACTGCAGATGCATCCGCTGATCCACACGTACGACCAATGCATGCATGGTACCTCTCTCAGCCCGGTAGCCACGACAATGCATGGTACGTACGTGCGACAATGCCGTGTGCTCATCTCATTCAATACGCTCAGTTAAACTTTAAACGTCATCTACTTCCTCCGTTCCGATAATGAAATTGGACGGCTTCTATCTACTCTTAAATTCTTCATAGTCCAAGTGGTCCGGTGCTTCTAGATCTAGGAAATCCATGTCCTTTACGAGTGGTTCTTTCTTCTCCTTTCTCCGAGGTCACAACTCAGTTCAGCTGTGGTCTGTATGACTGGAGTACCTGATTGATACGGGGAGCTATTGATTGGCTCATGCTAGCTACTACAGTACACAGCAGTCTAGTTGACCTTGCTTTGACTACAGTTGTGCTGTAGTACTGTACAGCACAGCCACAGCGGGCGCTTGCAACTTGAGAATAATTTACTGATCAGACGGCTGTAGATGCAAGTTGGCGTGTTGCGACCGACGCGAATACATGGGAGCATGGTACGTGGTATCGAGTGCATCAGTACTGACGCGTGACTTTGTAAGCTTTCGACAGTAGGCGACTATGCCCATCGAGTCGCAATAATGCAGCAGCTAGCTACTCCTACTACCTATAGCAAAGTATGCGCGCGCTCCGGCGAAAATGGGAGGGAAACCTCTGACGACGGCGGGAGATGCCAGCTAATTTGGCTGGACGACGCCATGTGTTGGTGCTTGTGCTTATCAATTCAGAGGCCCCATGTGTCCGGGTAGATATGTTGTGGACATGATCCTGTGGGTTCTGGGTTGCAGTTGCACTGGGCACAGACACATGCATGCAACGGACGGTCAGGCTCATAGCCATCGGCCAGCTAGGAGAAAACAAACCAGGGATTGGCTTCTGAAATGGGGCCCAAGAATGACACCCCGTGGACGGATCAGCTCCTTCTTGATGTTTCAACTTTCATGCCTATCCTCTAATCTGTATGTGCGTGTTTATACCCCGAAATTCAAATCTGTCATGATCGTCTCTGTTGTTCTTGGTCCTACTTTACTGGAACTATGTCATGATTTCATGCAGAAGGAATCAAAATATAAACAACGCCAAAGTCTTTTGCGACCAACGCCTGGCCATAACATTGCCGTAGTAGTCTCCTGCTGCGGAGATGGCGTTGCTCGCATATTATTTGTAAATCCCATCAGCAGCTTTAAAAGGAATAGAAAACGGGGGGTTTTCCATCACACAGGGAAGTCAATTTGACTGCTGCTTGAGAACCTTTTTGTCGAGGAAAGGTTAGAGGTACTCGCTACGCTCTAGATTACCTTTTCGTGCTTTCTTTGTTCCTGTGAGAGTGAACTAGGTTTATAGTGCTATTCCTTCTCGAGCTTCTATTTCTTTTGTTAAGGGAGGTCTAAAAATCTTGGGTGCAACGTTTCCCTGCCTTGCCGGAGTGTGCCGCATGTGGCCTTGATCCCTACTCATCCGAGCGGGCAAAGTAAACCCAGTGTCTTGGACAATTTGCGGAATGTCGGCTAAAATGAATGTGAAATTCAGGTGGGCAGTTTGCCACCAGTGATGTTTCAAAAATATATATATATATATATAAACTAGGGCATGCAGAAAATGCATAAAAAAATTCTTATGTTTATGCAAGTAGTAAAAAAGAAAGACTTTTTTTTCTCGGTCGGCATTTTTTATGGCTGCTGGGTTTAGTTTTGGTCTACAGATTTCCGCGAAGGCATGTTTTAACTTTTAATTTTAGAAGCAGGTAGATGTTGGTTCTGATTCTATTCAATTAAAGCATGAGGTATCTATATGACCCAAGATCCACCCCTTGGTTGGGTGCTAGCGTTGTGGAGTAGGACTCTACGCCAGGCCGGGTTCAAATTTTAGTGCTCATGTTTACAACCATTGATGTGTTAAGTAGGAATTTAGTAAGATTTATGAATTTGTCGTTGTTCTATAGTTGTCATCATGAGGAGACAGGGCTGCTTGCGATATGTGCATGTGTGGGCAACTTCCTATAATAACAAGAGGCAGTAGATTGGCGACGTGATGGTGATTTCACACACACATGAAATCCTATTCTACCCAACAACAACAACAACAACAACAACAACAACAACAACAACAACAATGATAAGCATCTCATTTGTTTCTTGCATCCGTAAATGGTCATATTGTTGTGAATTTCACTAAGTGGTAAATTCATTATTATTTTCCCATCTGTTATGAAACTTTCTAGATGGTAAACAAGAATAGGTTGCCCCCACATCTAGTTGAGCATTCTTCTTTCTTTCCGAATCGGAAGCAATAGATTCGCCTTGGTGACTAAAAAGTTTAGCAAACTAAAACAAAGCCTACCCGCAACAACAATCAAATGAGAAAAGGCCAACAAAAACCGGTACGCACATGTGTTACTGTCCCAGTATAATGTTAGCCAAACCCAGTAAAATGGACATGTGCATCATCCGATGAACAAGCCAAGGGATACCCTTCTTTTTTTTGCAAAAAGGATCAGATCTATTATAAAGATTCACCGGAAGTACAAAGCACCTCAAACATATTAAAAATTACATTGAGGTCCATGGACCACCGAACGACCATTATCGTCACCAGAACGAGCCGTCGACGCGTCGTTGCGCTGCTCTCATATCAGAGCTGGCCTGACCTTGTCGATGACAGCCAGGAAGTCTTCGTGAACGTGCCCCTAAGGACCAGCGCTATGGAGCCGCAGTCGTCGCCGTTGAATCCTTGAATTGATCAGAAGAACCTGACACCAAATATCGCCGTTGCGTATGCACGGCGAGAAACCCTAACCTCGCCGCCCCAAGTAGCTGGCAGGAATCTACGCCGGAGCTCTGTCGAATCCGTCTCAACGGATGAACTTGAGGACGATCGGAGTCCGGAAAACTGACTCGAAGAAGGAGCACCACCTTCTGTCCAAACGCCGTCCCTGCGAGGACTAGAACCCTACCTATCTACTAGCGGGAGTCGAGACACCAGGATTCTCCTCCCCGCCACCGGCCGCCCGAGCGGCAGACAGAGGGGAGATGAATTCACGGCTCCCCGGTGGAGATCAAGGGGAGGAAGGCTTTCCCACTTGGCAGAGCTTATGTAGCTGGTACCAGATTCCTGGATACCCTCCTTTTCAATGCATGTAACCCAAATGATTTGCTTCTGCTTAAGCTCTCTTGTTCTTAAGGCCTCGCCACGCGCTAGCCTAGTTGCACATACTCTTTCTGCTCACGATATCTTCCCCTTGGCCCGGAGCCTCGGACAACTCCGTTTCGATCTACACGTTCATCAAGGGAATTAAAAGTGTAGTTAATTAAAAGTGCCCGCCTAGTTTGGGATTGATATATCCACTAGATGGAAAAGATTAGTTACTAACTGCGTTTGACTTTTTCATACCTAAAACCTCGAGATATGTCACAAAGATTAGTTGTCGTTTCGCATGATTCTCCTTTTGTCCAAACATTAGCGCAATGATGATATTGTATCAAAGGAGGCGGTGAGATTGACATTCTGCCCTATATTATGTAAGCCCAAAAAAGGAGAGAGAAATGAGAAAATGCAAAAGTAGAAGGAAAAGGGAAACGAGGGAGGATGATTCTATGTCACAGCCTCACAGGTCCTATATATAACTCATGCAGCGAGCAGCACGTACACGGTACACCTTTATCCCTATATGGCGATCAATGTCGTACGGGCCGGATCAGACCAAGGCCGGCCAAGATGCCATTGCGGCTGCAGACTGCGAGCTCGACGTACGTAAGTACGCACGCACGCATGCATGCAACGCCGAGACGACGACCCCAGCGCGTGTGATGTAAACATCGGCTTGCAACATCGACCTACATTAAAACTCTTTCCGCGCGTGCCGCCATGCATGGAACGATCTATCGGTGCATCTCACGCATGCTGGCACAGTGATGCGTGCACAGTGCCTGTGCTGCCAGCCACCAACGAAAACCAATGTGATCCTCTCGGTAACACGCATCCGTCGGAGGTATACACATTGTCTACAGTGCTCTCAGGACGGTCCGTGCGTGCATGTCCCTACGCGGTGAGCGCCACTGGCCCCTTCATCTTTTTCGACCGTACTAGTGCTGGGGCTGGTGCCGGGAATCACTTTGCGGAACAGGAGCAACTCCAGTCAGATCGATCGCCACTGTGGGACGATCCACCTTTTTGCCCGCGCATCTTCAGTTAACCCCGCGGGGCACACGTACGTTCATGGGGCGCCAGCTAGGTAGAAAAATAAATGACCGCGTACGTACATATAGGAGATCGAGTGATGCGCTGCGCTGCAGTGCTGCGTGTCAGGTGTGCCTCCGGCACGTACGTTTGCTCGTCCGGCGCGGAGCAGCGGGCAAACAGCACCTGCGTCAAAGGACGTACGCGGGTAGACGACGGACGGATGCGCACTTGAGAGCCTGCTCTGCGGCATGCACCAGGCTGGTCTGCATGCCGTGCGTACGTGCCCGTGTTCTCGCCCGCAGAGGCTGGCTGACGGCCTGCATTATGTAGGCAAATATTTGATCGTGCGTCTCAGAGGGGGCGATGCGATGCATTGGGTCTCTGGGAAAGATTAGATTGGGTTTGGATTTGGCTTTGAATTGAGATCCGAGGGGAGGCAAAACGGGCAGAGCTGGACGATGACATGTGGCTGCCAGATCGAGCAGCTGCTTTGCCAGCACGCCCTCTGCTCGTGTACAATACAGCTGGGGCCGGGCAGTCACCCGCTCACCACCCCGATATACTTGCATCACGTTTTGTTGGTTTGCATTGCGCCACGAGCATAGCTTTAAAAACCAGGCCAACAGTCGAACCGGTGAGTATGCCGGTTCAGGCTTTCACTTGTCGGATTGCCAGTTCGCTCGGTTCATCGTTTTTTTTTTTGGGCATCGCTCGGTACATCGTTGATTCGACAGGAAAAAACATCAGTATTTGCCTAAGGGCATCTCCAACGCTGATCCGCAGACCTCCCGCATGCGTTCAAACCGCGCTATCCGGACAACGGAAGCGCCATCCAATACAGGGCTGTATCGATACGCGGCGCGGTACGGATGCGATTTCTCATGCAAACCAAAAACAAACATGGAGGCTTTGCGGGAGTCCGGACCACTCCCAAGCCCTCTTCTGACAGCCCTGGCCCATCAAAACCTCTCCTTCCTCGCCCGCGCTCGTTCCCGCTCAGCGCTAGCTGCCCGCATTCATGCCGCTGTAGAGCGCGCCGCTCAACATTGAAGACGGCTCAGGGCGGGCGTGACCTCTCACTGCCTCCGCCATTGAAATGGCGCGCCGGCCGAGGGTGCCGCCCGCGACGAGTCTTTGGTGTCCGCGCCTGTTCAATGCCGAAGACGCGTGACTAGAAGGAACGGGACGGATATCCACCACGCCCATTCAATGCAACTGTCTGTCCGTATGCCTGCATTTAGCAGGCTCGCCGGCCGAGAAACCCACTCCGGCGTCGCGCTTGACACCCGGGCGCCTCGTCTTAAAGGCGGCACACCTAGCTAACTCCACACCAAAACACAAGCCCCTCCCAATCCTCCTCTCTTGCACTGCATCCGCCATGACTACAAGCGGCGAAGCTCTGTGGGAGATCCTTTCCACGGAGATGAAGCACGGCGTGGCCGCCCTTGCCGCCGCCTGGCAGAGCCGCCGTTCTGGGCGGATCGATGCCGGATTGCCGGCCAGCTTGCCCAAGGTCTCCGACGACACCATAATGGAGGTGGGCTCCGACGACACCGCCCCGGCTCCCGCGCCTCATGTGCACTCCAGCTGCACCATGGAGTAGGCGCAGGCGCATTACAACGCCGCCATGGCGGAGGTGCTGCTTGCGCCGGCGCCTTTGCCGGTGTCCTAGCAGGCTCACGAGAAACAACGGTACAACATGTTCCTCCTGGAGGAGCACCGGCTGGCGGAGGGCCAGATCTACGGCGAGCGGGCGAGCAAGGAGGCCGTGGCGGCCATGGCCGTGGTGAACCCCAACTTCGTCGCGGAGCAGTGTGCTATCCACGATGCCGTCCGCACTCAAGCTGCCGCTCGCCAGGAAGCGGCCGCCATGGAGGCGCAGTTGTTGGCGACCGCGAAGGAAAACAATGCCAGTTGCGCCTCCTATTTGTCGCCGACGAATCATCAAGTGGCCCAGTGGGACGACGATATCACCGATGCCACCATTTCCATCGTGGACTTCACGTCCACCGGCAACGGACAAGTCGTAGACTCCTCCGAGGATGAGTAGGCCACGGGAGGCGGCAGGGCCTTGTGTCCCATGTGGGCCGGTCCGTCTCCCGTGTTCTACTCTTCCTCGTCGGAGACCGCACCTTCACTTCATCGGTCTTATCGCCGGTGGTCATGAAGACGGCGGATGGAGGAAGACACGGGCTTGGACGCCGGGCGCCACCGTTGTAGGACAGGTTTAAGGCCGGGTCATTTTTTTGGTTTTAAATGTTCAAAATGTAATGAAAATTCGTCGTGTTTGTATGAAATCTGTCACGTTTATATGAAATAGCAAAAGAGCCCGTGCGTTGCAACGGGAGAGAAAACATAACACACACTCTTAACCCAACAACCATCACTCAATACCACAATAGGTCCATCTCCTTTATTTTTGCAAGGCATCATATTTGTGTTGCCGCTTATCCTCCTTCTCACCCTCGCCGGCGATGGCCTCGGCGTTCACAAAAAAAAACGTGTTTGACTATGTTTAATCCTAAGGCATCTCTCCCTCCCCTCTCCTCCCTCTCCCTCCCTCCCTCCCTCTCTCTCTCTCTCTCGCTCGCTTTACTTCACTCTCGCAATGAGAAATCTGTTGTTTTCCCCTGCGACATTTTTCAGAGGTATGCATGTGTAGTTATCGATGTTTTCTTTTCGCTATATTGTTATAGTGGGGTGTTTATTTGCAATCCGGGTCGCCGCCGGTACGAAAGGAAAACGGATCTTACGCTATAAATTATAAGTTTGCTCCCAAAACGATATTTTAAAAATATTTAACAGGTAAAATTAACATCATATTTAGATTCCACATATTTTTATAATAAAATTTATATATAATATGTTAAAATCGAAGTTACGGTTTAAAAGATACGGATAATTTAGAAAATCATTTGTTTGACTTAAATATATTCCAAAATAATATTTAAAAATACTTAACAGGTGAAAATAATCTCATATTCATATTCTATATATTTTTCTAATCAAATTTCATATATAACATGTTCAAATCGGAGTTACGGTTTAAAAGATATGGATGATTAAAAAAACATTGTTTGACTTAAATATGATCCGTGGATGAATTACCTAAAACATCAGGGGGATTTTCGAAAAATGTAAAATAACGGTTCGGGTGTGACTTAAATCCGGACTGCGGGTTGATTTCAACAAAACACAGGGACTTTTGTGTAAAATATGAAAAACGATTCGTTTTAACTTAAAACGGACTGTGGGTTGAATTCTCTAAAATAGAGGAACTTTTCTGAAAAATGCCATGGCGGACGAAGGAAACCCAATTTGCTTTATTATTAGGTAAAGATACAGCTTGTTTGCACGAATTTCATCCGGTTTGTTGGTTTTTTTTAAATGTATGCGGCTACAGTTGGATGACGGCCTCCCGCATCTTTGTCTGTGGACTGGTCCCCCTGTCCATGGACGAATGCGGAAGGAAATTTGCTGGTTGCCGTTGAAGATGCCTAAGCAGACAAATGTCACATGGGATGAAATCCTTACATTTTCTCACCAAATAGGCAGCGCTGGGTGTGAGTAGATTTTTGGCTCCCGAGCTCCACGAAGTTTCAAAAAAATCTTTGAAAAACACACATGTACATAGGGATGTTGTCTACAAGTGTATAAATTTCCATGATGAAATACATTGTTATGTGAGCTAAAAAAATCATGAACTTTCCCACACGAAAAAAATCATGAACTTTTATGAACAATGCATGTTCTAAAAAGGGGTATACCGTGAAGGTTGAAAACACGATCTACAAGCCCAGCCGCCACCCCCTCCTCCACAAAAAGCTAGGGTTTCTGCCTCCCGCTGGCTCCGCCACAGGTCCGCCTCCTCTCCGGTGGCCCTAGGGCCATGGGGGCATGGTGGATCTCAGCAAGGGCCGCGGGAGGGCTCCGTTTTTAGTCGTTTCTTTCAGTTATGCTAGGGTTTGTGTCCCGCTCAAGAAGATGAGACGGCGGCAGCTTTCTGAAGATGGAATAAAGGTCTCCCCGCCTAGCCCCCGTTCCGGCGGTGCGTCTAGCATCGGTGGTGGGCGTGTGGAGGTGTGTCTCCGGTGGATCTATCTTTGGTGGATTTGCTCGGATCTCGTCGTTGTTCGTCTACGTTCGTGTGTCTTCGGATTGGATCCTTCCGATCTACGTTATTCTTCGTCTGCGGCGGTTGCTGTTCTGGTGCGCTGGTCCTACGGGGCCTTAACACGACGACTTCCCGACTGTCTACTACAACAAGTTGTGCCCGACTCCGAAGATGGAGGGGTGATGACGGCGGCACGCCTTTGGCTCGCTTCAGTGCTTGTAGTCGTCGCTAGGTGGTCTACGGATCTGGTTGTAATTTCTATTATTTTTGGTATTCGTTGTACTGCCATGTTTGAAGATGAATAGATCGGAAATTTTCTCGAAAAAAATACATGTTCTAAAAGTATATGACCTTTTTTGGGTGTGTAGCTCACATCATACACCTATTGTACCATGAAACTTTGCACACTTGTAGAGAAGGTATGCACCACCGTGCACGCATGCATCAGGACATACGTGTGTGTGTGCGTGCATAGCTGGCTCTGCTTGGAGCCCTGGACGCACATCGACCGTCTACAGGCGAGACCGGGGCATCCTAGTTTTGGACCTCTGTAGTCTGCACTCCCGACGACTGTAGACTGTAGTGTACCAGTTCCAGATTTCAGGAGACAGCGACTCCCCCGCCCCCATTGGCCCAGCTCTGCGCAGCCAGTGGGCGCGCATGCACACGCAGATAAGTGAGCTCAGATCGGCTCTGCTCCGCTCCTGGCTGCTCCAATCCGTGGGCGCAGCTGGGGGAGACCTACTAATTGCATGCATGGTTTGCCATTTGCGTGTGTGCACATTATGAACAGCTCCTATACTAAACCAGCGTTTAGCGTTCTATCCACAAAGCATCGCAGTCGTCAGCCCCCGGGCTGGACGGGTCGTGCATCCATGCATCCATCTGTGATTTGCTGGTCTGCATGCATGCAAGTCCCATGCACGCGGTGAGCCCAGTAGTGGTTACAATGACATGGCCAAAACTGTCACGCAGCTGCGTGTCTGTACGTGTTTGTAACGAGTCAGTTAGCTAAGCTAGCTTGCTCGGTTTGAAGGGCTTTGGTAGAATAGTACCGTACAAAATTAGATTAACTATCCGAGTTACCAGCCCAGGCTAACTCACTACGTGCATGCGCGACGTCGGTCTATATATATTGCCATGTATTGTTTGGAAAAACCAGATTAATAAGTTTCTTTTAAGTTTGCCAGCAAAATTCATGGCGGCTGCTGTTAGTACTAACGGCTAGCTCTCTGTCAAGCTAATCACTCCAAGTACGGAAACATCATTTACCTGCTCATATACGGACGTAGGTAGCTTGTTTTCGATCCGCCGGGCCTGCAACGGAGCTGCGGCAAACGTGCAATGTTGGGCTAGTTAATGGGGGATGTATATATGTGTCTGGTAATGTCTGATACGGTTGGCCGGCACAGCCGCAGAGCTGCAAGTGCTCAGGGAGTCGGATATCCATACATTATCGTGTGGTCAGACCTCTGGTAATCTGGCAGCTCCAAGTTAATACGCATCGATCTCTCTCCCCGGCCCTCGCAGCACGTACAGAAACCGTTGCACGAATCTGGTTGAGCTACGACTTGAGTTCATCTCAGTTGTTTAGACCCAGAACCACATATACTTGTTGTATACGTACGTGCGAACACGATCGAGTTGTATACTGTAAAACTTAATTGTGTGGGTAAAGGGCGTGCATACGCAGCATGCAGTCGCATGCATGTCGACACGGCGCGCTGGCTGAGCTCCTCCTCACGTGGACAGCTGAGCGCGGTGTTCTTTACAGACCAAGAGAATAACTTTTTTTTTCGAGTGTGAACCTGTCGATCCTGTGCCCGCGCGTTGCGTTCCATGTGCTCACAGTCGGTGGGTGCAGCAGCGCTCAGGGGCTCTGTGACGGCACAGTGGTGTCGTGTCGGGCGATCGATCCGTGCGGAGTAAAGTCTGTTTTAAATCTTAAACTCGTAGAGTTCGTCGAAATCGAACTCCGACCTCGACGTCCTAATCCCTGAAATCGGTACCCCGACCTCTATAATCCATGTCAATATCAATCATTGACCTGTTTGGCGCATCTGGAAAGAATCCATCCCGCCCGGGATCACACACTACTTTCACTGACATCCCCGCCCCACGTCATATCCATCTTCTATCCCAATCCCCTCCCCCCCCCCCCCCCTCTCTCTCTCTCTTGAAACCAGAGCCTGCGGCTGTACCGCTGGAATCTATGGAGGTCCGCATGTAGGGCGCCCGCGGTTCTGGCGGTTTTCTTAGTCTTCATGGCTCGCGCGGCGCGGGGGCATCCATGGAGGTTCGCTCCATGCAGAGCACGACGTGGCCGGCGGCAGCTCTTGTGGCGAGACGTGACAGGTGAAAGGAAGAACCGGAGCTGCGAGGGGGCGGCCTGCGATGGCGCGCATGACGTGGAAGTGGCCGGTGCGTGCCGACGCGGTGGAAAATGTCTGCACGTCGGAGATGAGGGAGAGCGGGGCGGCACGAGCCGCTGGGCCGACGCGGCGGACCCGCGTGCCGGCGACCTCTGTCATGGCGATGGCCAGCAGGAGGTGCGCGACACTGCGCTGTACGGCTACGCTGGCCTGCTCGGCTTCGTGCTCCAGGTTCTCGACTATCAATCTATCACAACTGTTTGGTGCGGCGATTTACAGGCGCGTGCTCAAACTGCGCGTTGATTGTGAGCAACGGATGCTCGGAGCTGGTTCCGCCGTACGAGACGGTGACCGTGCTGGCGCATGACACCGTGGGTGAACACGCACAATACCAAGACGCCGAATCGTCGCCGACTACTCTCCGGCGAACACTAACTATGATACTAAGCTGACTCAAACGATGCGGTGGGTTAGGCAGCGTACTTTCACTTCACATAGAAGTTGGCTTTGAAGCAGGCAAGCAGGTGGATGATTTTTTCAGCATCTAGCTCACGACCTCACGTACATGGCAACTTGCTACACACCGCCGCTAGCCTTGATCGAGCTGTACTGGCGAAAGTTGGCGATGCACACGTTGTGGACACGTTGAGCCACACGTGCAGCAAAGGCCGGTGGCACAACACACGCTGGACCTGCGCGCACACCTGGCCGGCACGCGGTTCCGGCATGAGCATCATCGCTAGCTCGACTAAAATTCAGCACGCGACGAGCTAAACTAAAGACGTGAAACCACAAGAACGCGTTGCCGTGGTGAACATCGTCGCACGGGCATGGGAGACTTTGGGGCATGCATGCCGTGGTGACCATCGTCGCTCGGGCAGCTCCAGGCAACAATAGCAGAAGAAGATGGATATTAGGGCCGCTGAGTCAGGGAGAGATCCTAGTAATCCCGGCCGGGATAGACTTTTGTCAGTGCCACAAACAGCTCTAGGGTGGATGCAAGGTTGATATTGACCGGGATCCCAGAGGTCAGGGTACCAATTTCAGGGATTAAGACTTGAGGGTTCGATTCCGACGAGCTGTATGAATTTAGGGTTTAAAACAGACTTCACTCATGCGTGCGTACGTGTAGTCGCATGCGCCGGTGTATCAGCCTGTCGCGCGCGCGCACTGATCGAAAAGTGTGCGGCGTGCGTCCGCATGGATAAGAAACAACTTTTCGTGTCTAAGAGCATCGGGCACCCCAAACACCCCTCGAATGTCCGGACGGACAACCCGATCAGCGACTGGTAAAAAAACCGGTCTAGACAGCATCTCAAAAGGCCTTAAACATCTGAACTGGCCAACACTCTTCATATCTATTTCAAATGTAGGATGGATATGAGAAGACCCAGGCGTGACCGGGCGCGTCTGTCACGTCAGACAAGACGGGTCTACCCCACCACAAATTGCACCAAATCTACGAAACCCTTCGCCCTCCTTCCGCCTCCCTCCGGCATTTCCCACGTGTGAGCCCTCGCCGTCCATCATGCGTGCTCCCCATCCTCGCTGCCGATCCTGATCCGCCGCCCTAGAGGCCTAGATGTCGTCCAGCCCATGCATCCCCGACTGATGCACCCGAGGTTGCGTCCGCATCGTCCGTCGGCGACCCGTCCTCCGCGACGCCGCGCAAGCCGGAGAACATCGCTCAAAGGGACCAGAGATGGAGGCAGCGGGAGAGGGAAACAGCGGCGTCACAGGGGGCGGATGATAACATCATATCCCAATCCGAGCAAGAGGAAAAAGAAGCCAAAGATGGCAAAGGCAAGAGGTCCGGCATTCTTAACTTTTGAAGATATCTTGTTGGTCAAATCACAAAAGAATATCAGTCCGACTATGTGTGAAAAAAAAGATTTCCTGCCCTGCCGAACCGGCAATCGAGCCTTCACGCTCACGGTGTCGTCGCTGCCGCGTAGGCAGCCTCCGGCACGTTCTCTGCCGCCTTCATTTTCTCCTTGTCCGCCACCTCCAACTCATCTTTCTGCTGCTGCAACATCTTGTAGCTGACGGCCTGCGCGACATTCTTGCGTCGGCATCCAAAGCCTCCAAATTCAAGGTCAACATCTTGGCGTCCTCCGCACCATTGTGATCTTCACCTTCTTCTTTTCGAGCATGGCCCTCTTCTCTTCGATCATGGCCTTCTCCTCAACCTTGAGCTTCTTCTCGGTCGCCTCCATCAACAATTTGAACCTCTTCGCCTTTTTCTCCTCCTTGATATCGGAGCGCCTGACGTGTGCCTCCGTCGTGGATGATGTCTAACATCTTCCTATCCATGTCGCCGTACGCCGGTTCCCCCGCCTTAGGCACAACAGCGAATAGCGTGCGGGCACCTATCTACTCCTCGTCCGTTGTCCGCACTGACAAGCTGTGGCTACAAACACTCCGAGAGCAGCGGCACCGCGTTTACATTGACGATGTAAGGAACTTGCACGGTAGTGGTTGTCGTGGACTGCCTACCGAACTCCTTGTCGGCGTAGAAGTGTGAAGCCTAGTAATGCTCCGGCCATGGCGGTGTCTGTACCGTGGGTGACACTATTTGGGCACCACGGCTCAGGCCGCGACCTCCACCACGTCCACAAACAGCATGCCCACCGCCACCAGCACGCCCTTCGCCGACCTTGTGCTTCTTGAGTGTTTCCTCCTTTACGGTCTTCGCTGTGACGAGACGATTTTTCCACGTCGTCGAGTTGATCTTCCGGGCGAGCTTGATGCTCGGATCCTCCTGCACCTCTGCCACTGATATGTCTCCAACGTATCTATAATATTTTATTATTCCATGCTGTTATATTATCATTCTTGGATGTTTTATATTCATTTTATAGCAACTTCATATCATTTTTTGAGACTAACCTGTTGACATAGTGCCCAGTGCCAGTTGCTGTTTTTGCTTGTTTTTTACTTGACAGAATATCAGTACCAAACGAAGTCCAAATCCCACTAATTTTTTTGGAGATTTTTTTCTGCCCATAAGACAACTTGGGAGCCAAGGAAGTACCAAAGGGGAGGCTCATGGGGCCCACAAGGCACCAGGGCGCGCCAGAGGCCCCTGGCGCGCCCTGGTAGGTAGTGGGGCCCATAAGCCCCTCTCCACCGCCTCTTAGCTCTATAAATACCCAAATATTCCAGAAACCCTAGGGGAGTCGATGAAAAACAATTCCAGCCGCCGCAAGTTCCAGAACCACGAGATCCAATCTAGAGCCCTATTCCGGCACCTTGCCGGGGGGCAACACGATCACGGAGGGGTTCATCATCCTCATTGGTGCTCCTTCGATGATGCGTGCGTAGTTTACCACAGACCTACGGGTCCGTAGGCAGTAGCTAGATGGCTTCTTCTCTCTTTTTGATTCTCAATACAAGGTTTTCCTCGATGTTCTTGGAGATCTATTTCATGTAATGACTGTTTGCGGTGTGTTTGTTGGGATCCGATGAATTGCGAGTTTATGATCAGATCTATCTATTAATATTATTTGAGTCTTCTTTGATCTCTTATATGCATGATTATTATAGCCTCGTATTTCTTCTCTGAAACTTTGGTTTGGTTTGGCCAACTAGATTGATTTCTCTTGAATGTGAAGAGGTGCTTTGTGATGGGTTCGATCTTGCGGTGCTCAATCTCAGTGGCAGAAGGAGAAGTGACATGCATATATCATTGCCATTAAGGATAAAAAGATGGGGTCCATTCCTACATGAATAGATCTTGTCTACATCATGTCATCGTTCTTATTGCATTACTCCATTTTTCATGAACTTAATACACTAGATGCATGCTGGATAGCGGTCGATGTGTGGAGTAACAGTAGTAGATGCAGAATCTTTTCGGTCTATTAATCTTGGACGTGATGCCTATATACATGATCATTGCCTTGGATATTGTTATAATTATTTGCTCTTCTATCAATTGCCCAACAGTAATTTGTTTACCCACCGTATGCTATTTTCTAGAGAGAAGCCACTAGTGAAATCTACGGCCCCCGGGTCTATTTCCTGTCATATTGTTTTCAGATCTATTATTCCAAAAATCCAAAATACCTTGCTGCATTTTTTCTTTTTTAATTTATTTTTTATTTCTGTCAAACCTATCTACCAAATCTCATATAATTTAGTCTATCTCAATACCGAGGAGGGATTGACAACCCCTCTTATGCATTGGTTGCAAATATTTGTTATTTGTGTGCAAGTACTGTTTAGATCGTGTTGCTTGGTTCTCCTACTGGATTGATAACCTTGGTTTCATAACTGAAGGAAATACTTACCGTTGTTGTGCTGCATCATCATTTCCTCTTCGGGGAAATGCCAACGCAAATACAAGCAATCAGGAAGAATTTATGGCGCCGTTGCCGGGGAGACATCATCAACATCTATCGGGTACCCAATCACAAATCTCATCTCCTTGCAATTTACATTATTTGCCATTTGCCTCTCGTTTTCATCTCCCCCACTTCTAAAACGTTTTTTCCAAAAACACAAAAATATTTGCCTTTTTTTTGCCTTCTTTTTTTTTTGCCTTTTTCTTGTTAGATCTCTTGTTTTCTTGCAATCTTGTTTGCGTAGTCACGATGTCTCAAGAAAATACCAAATTGTGTGATTTTTCCAATACTAATAATAATGATTTTATTAGTACTCCGATTGCTCCTCCCGCCAATAGTGCGGAGTCTTATGATATTAATGTCGCTTTGTTGAATCTTGTTATGAAAGAGCAATTTTCCGGTACTCCTAATGAGGATGTCGCATCCCATCTAAACACTTTCGTAGAATTGTGTGATATGCAAAAGGAAAAATATGTGGATAATGATATTGTGAAGTTGAAATTATTTCCTTTCTCTTTGAGGGATCGTGCAAAAATTTGGTTTTCTTCTTTGCCTCGTAATAGTATCGGTTCTTGGGATAAGTGCAAAGATGCTTTTATTACTAAGTATTTTCCGCCCGCAAAAATTATTTCCCTTAGAAATCAAATCATGAATTTTAAGCAACTTGAGCATGAACATGTTGCACAATCTTGGGAAAGAATGAAATTGATGCTAAGAAATTGTCCTACTCATGGTTTAAATCTATGGATGATTATACAAAAAATTTATGCGGGGTTGAATTTTGTTTCTAGAAATCTTTTCGATTCCGCCACGGCAGGTACTTTATGGAGATTAGTTTGGGTGAAGCTACTAAATTGCTACATAATATCGTGGCAAATTATTCACAATGGCATACTGAAAGAGCACCTACTAGTAAAAAGATCAATTCCGTTGAAGAAATTAGTACTTTGAGTGAAAAAGTTGATGCTCTTATGAAATTTGTTGCTAATAAAAATGCTCCTATTGATCTCAATGATGTGCCTTTTTCTACTTTGATTGAGCAAAATAGTGATCCCGTAGATGTGAATTTTGTCTCGCGAAACAATTTTAATAACAATGCTCATAGAGGTAATTTTATTCCTAGGCCTTTTCCTGGAAATTCCTCTAATAATTATGGCAATTCCTATGGTAATTCTTCCTCCAATAATAATTGGTACCCCTCTGATATTGAGAGTAATATTAAAGAATTTTTCAATGCTCAAAACGTTTTCAACACTACAATAGAAGAAAAAAGGGTAAACTTGATGATATGTCTAGAAGCATTGATAGAATTTCACATGATGTACAAATCTCAAGATTAAAATCTTTCCACCTAAGGTTTATGTTAATGAGTCAATTAAATATTTGTATGTTTCTATGGATGAAAGTAAGAAACGTACCACTATGCTTAGAGCTAAAAGAGAATTCTTATAAAGAGAATTTTTGAGTGATTGCTTTCATAATAATGATGAAGATCTTAAAATCATTGGTGTTTCTTCTATTGATTCCTTGTTTAGTAATATTAGACTTGATGAAAAGAGGACTTAAGAAGAGTCAAATTTAGCTAGAGGGCGCCCACATAATTCGGAGGGTGAAATTCTTGTTGAAAAAATTGATAAAAGTGGGTTGGAGAGAGGTCAAAACTTTAATTAGTGATGTGCCCACTCTTTTGGATTGCAAAGATTTTAATCATGATAGTTGCTCTTTGATTGAATGTATTTCTTTGTTGCAATACATGTTAAATTCACCCAATGCCTATGAACAAAATAAAGCTTTTACTAAACATATTGTAGAAGCGATGATGAAAGCTTTAGAAGAAAAGTTGGAATTAGAGATTTCAATTCCTAGAAAATTATATGATGAATGGGAACCTACCATTAAAGTCAAGATCAAAACTTACGAGTGCTTTGCTTTATGTGATTAGGTTCTAGTGTTTCCATAATTCCGAAATCTCTTTGTGATGTGCTAGGTTTTACCAAGGTTGAAGAATGTTCTCTTAATTTGCACTTGGTGGATTCTACCATTAAAAACCCTTTGGGAAGGATTAATGATGCTCTTATTCTTGCAAATAGGAACCATGTGCCCATAGATTTTTATTGTTCCTGACATTGATTGCAATTCGTCTTGTCCAATCATACTTGGTAGACCGTTTTTACAAACTATAGGTGTCATGATTGATATGAAAGAAGGTAATATTAAATTTTAATTTCCACTAAGAAAGGGTACGGAACACTTCCCTAGAACAAGAATTAATCCACCATATGCATCAATCATGAGGGCAGCCTATGGATCAAAAACCAAAGATGACAATACTTGAATTTATGCATTATGCCTAGCTAGGGGCATAAAAATGATAGCGCTTGTTGGGAGGCAACCCAATGAATAAAATTTATTTTTGCCATTTTATTTCTATTCTTGAGTGTTTGCAAAATTATGCTACTGTTATGATTGTGTTTTTATGTTTTAGTTAGTGTTTGTGCCAAGTAAAGCCTTTAGGATCATGTTGGGTGATAGTTGATTTGATCTTGTTGAAAAACATAAACTTTTGCGTCCAGTAGCAGAATTTTTAAAATCTCTGAAGCGACGAAAAATTATGAGTTTTGTACACAAGATTGATATACAAATTTCCTACATTGTCCTAATTTTTTAGAATTTTAGCAATTACAGAAGTATGGTTAGAGTCCAGATTGCTACAGATTGTTCTGTTTTTGACAGATTCTATTTTCGTTGCATTGTGTGCTTATTTTGATGAATCTATGGACTGTATCCGAGGGTATAAGCCATTGTAAAGTTAGAATACAATAGGTATAATGCAATAATAAAATATGAATGGGTTTGCAGCAGTACTTAAAGTGGTGATTTGCTTTATTATACTAACAGATCTCATGAAGGTTTTTGTTGAGTTTTGTGTGATTGAAGTTTTCAAGTTTTGGGTGAGATCATGATGGATGAAGGAATAAGGAGACACATCCGTGACATTTTGGGCCGAACGAATTTTTTTTCTGTCATACATATGACACTTCTATGACGATAATTGTGACAAAACCCGGTATCATCATAGATGTGGTGGGCTCCTACTTCTATGACAAAAAATCATGACAGAAAATGGGCTTTTCGTCCTGGGCGGGCCGGAGACGCAGCTGCATGACATTCTTTGGGCCGTCCATGATGGAAAAAACCGTGGTAGAAGCGAGGGCGAGGAAAATTTCAGCGAGTTCCCGGTTACGGTGGGAGGTCGGGGGCCGAGCGATGCGCGTTTCTCTTGTACACGTACGCGCGTGTGTGCGAGGCGTTGGCTCTAACTGAACCCGAGCGAGGCGTTGGGCTCTAACTGAACCCGAGCGATTGCACTGCAGGCTACGCGTTACTGAACCCGAGCGATCGATCGATGGCTGTTAACTGAACCCGATCGAGTGATTCCTTCGCTACTGCTGCTAACTGAAGCCGATCGATTGGATGAACAGTGAGCGTTGCGCGCGCGGGGGGGGGGGGGTTGGATGAACAGTGAGCGGTGGCGTTGCCTCTGGATGAACAGGACCCCGTGGTGTGGAGGGCTGGATGAACAGTACACGATGGAGGGGTGCCCGTAGAGGGGTGGTTGAACAGGACCCCGTGGTGTGGAGGGCTGGATGAACAGTACACGGTGGAGGGGTGCTCGTGTAGGGGTGGTTGGACAGGACCCCGTGGTGTGGAGGGCTGGATGAACAGTAGACGGTGGAGGGGTGCCCGTGGAGGGGTGGTTGAACAGTAGCCGGTGGAGTAGTGCGCGGTGGAGGCTGGATGAACAGGAGCCCGTGGAGGCTGGAGGAGGTCGACGGTAGCCCGTGGAGGCTGGAGGAGGTCGACGGTGGAGATGAACAGTATCCCGTGGAGTCGCGTTTTGCGCTACACCACACCCCTCCCGATGAACAGGACCCCCGTTTCGACCGTAGGAGGTCCGTTTCGTCCGTTTTGCGGTACGCCACACCCCTCCCGATCAACAGGACCCCCGTTTCGACCGTAGGAGGTCCGTTTCGTCCGTTTTCCGGTACGCCACACCCCTCCTGATCAACAGGACCCCCGTTTTGACCGTAGGAGGTCCGTTTCCTCCGTTTTGCGGTACGCCACACCCCTCCCGATGAACAGGATCCCGTTTCGAACGTGGCCGGTCGAACACAAGGCCGTTTCCTCCGTTCTGCGGTACGCCAGGCCTCGTTTCCATCGCATGTTCCGTCCAAGCCCTCCCGATGAACACGACCACGCATTCCGTTCCGACCCAGCCGGTTGGCTCCCACGCGTTCCGTTGCCTCCCGATGAACACGACGCATTCCGTTGCCTCCCCATGAACACGACGCATTCCGTTGCCTCCCCATGAACACGACGACGACGATGTTTCTCCGTTCCGACCCAGCCATGTCAACGAGACCTCGCTGTACGTATGCGCGAGTAGGCGTTCGAGACCCCGCCCGTATGTACACATACGTGGCCGTATTTTCTTTCTTGCACCCTGGCCACTGTACGTACGAGTACATGCTACGTGCGCGCCTCTACTACGACACGTGCGCGCCTCTACATCCACCAGTATATATGTACGTACACATTCACGACCAGAATGACAATGCTACGTACGCTTCGACCAGGTGGGTCCCGACTGTCAGGCACTTCCTTGCGTGCGAAGATGTAGCTGGTGGGTCCCAGCAGTCAGGGGGGCGAATCGTTTTGTTTTTTTTGCCCGGACGCACTTCCTTGCGTGCGAAGGTGTAGCTGGTGGGTCCCAGCAGTCAGGGGGAAACGTTTTTTTCGTGAAATACGGTGGCCCGTCCGGTGGGTCCCCGCTGTCAGGTGGAGGAATAATTATTTTGCGCGTAATAAGGAGGCACTTCCTTGCTGCGGCCGTGGAGCCAGCTGTCAGCGTCTCCACGCACAGTACTCTTCCGATGGAAGTCGGTCGTTGACCACATTGACCACGCCGCGCCGAGAGCACCACAGCGGTGGACGACGGCGAGGCCTAGGAAGGGGACGACACGGAGGCAGGGAAGACTCGGCAGTTGTTTCCCACGCGGAGGGGAGTACGACTGTACGAGGGTTTACTGGTTCGTCTGCCGTCGCCGGAGAATAACAGCAGGTGTGGGTGAGTAGAGGGATGGCTAGGCCAGCGATGGGAGTACGGTGGGGCGGTGAGGCCTGCGCGGCAGCACAGCCGGCCGCGGGGAGGAGGGAGCAGGCAGTCCCGCCGGCGCTTGTTTGAGCGGCTGGAGCAGGAAGAGCAGAGATTGAAGAAGCACGACGGCCGTTGGATGGACATCCAACAGTCAGTGCTTGTGCGTCAACCTTTTTTAGGAAAGCCTCAAATCTGTGGAAAACAGCATACAGCCCATCTGCCATTATTTCTAATCATTTACAGCCCATTTGCTAATTCTTAAGGTTTTTTTGGAGCCCATATTCTTTTTGTTAGCATTACAGCCCATATTGTGGCCACGGTTAAAAAATTATACGAAATTTTGCATATTTCGGTGCGGTCCGAACTGTTTTTAATCCCGAAATTTTGACTCACATTCAAACTGATTTTAAAAATAAATGTATATCAATATAAAATCCAACAAATTCTCCACGCATAAAAAATAATGTAATTTAAAATCCTGAAATGAAAAAAAGATATTTGAAACTAATTGCCGGTTTGATGTGTTTTAAAAATGTACAACCCATTTCTCATTACTGATGGGCCATTTTCTCGGCCAGCCGAATGAAAGTTGTCCTCATCTTTAAGGATTTGCAGCCCAACAGGCCTGACAAAGCGACTTACTTGGCAAATCACAAAAAAACTAGGCTGTAGCCGTGGACCCAGCTGTCAGCCTCTCCACGTACAATACTCTTTCGATGGAAGTCGTTCCTTGACCACGTTGACCATGCCGTACGGAGAGCGCCACGGCGGTGGACGACGGCGAGGCCTAGGAAGGGGACGACGCGGAGCCAGGGAAGACGCGGCAGTGGAAGCCCGCGCGGAGAGGAGTACGAGGGTTCACTGGTTCGGCAGCGGTGTGAGGCTGCCGTTGCCGCAGGGCCTGGCCAGCGGTGGGAATAGTAGGGGGCGGTGTGGCCTCTGCGGCAGCACAGCCGGCCACGGGAGGCAGGAGCATGCGGCACGACGGCGCTGCTTTGGGCGGCTGGAGCAAGAAGAACAGAGGTTGAAGAAGCACTACGGTCGTTGGATGGACATCGTACGGTCACTGGAGCTAGAATCGTTCATCATATTGACTAAGTTGACAAAGCCCTTCGTCCCCGTCAACTTAGTAGGCCCACAAGTCAGCCTCTCACCAAGGTGGGTCCCAGCTAGCCGGGGGAGTATTCATTTTTTTGTGCGTAATAAGGAGGCACTTCCGGTGGGTCCGAGCTGACAGCGGGGGTAACATTTTTTTCGCGAAATACGGTGGCCTGTCCGGTGGGTCCCAGCAATCAGGGGGAAATGATTTTTTTCGCAAAATACTGGTGGCCCGTCCGGTAGGTCCCCGCTATCACGTGGAGGAATAATTATTTTCCGCGTAATAAGGAGGCACTTCCTTGCGGCTGCCGTGGACCCAGCTGTCAGCCTCTCCACGTACAGTCCACGTCCGACGGAAGTCGTTCCTTGACCACGTTGACCACACCGCGCCGAGAGCACCAGGGCGGTGGACGACGGCGAGGCCTAGGAAGGGGACGACGCGGAGCCGGGTAAGACGCGGCAGTGGATGCACACGCGGAGAGGAGTACGAGGGTTCACTGGTTCGGCTGCGCTGCCGTCGCTGCAGAATAACAGGGGTGTGGGTGAGTGGAGGGATGGCCTGGCCGGCGGTGGGAGTAGTAGGGGGCGGTGAGGCCTCCGCGACAGCACAGCCGGCCACGGGAGGCAGGAGCAGGCGGCACGACCGGCGCTGCTTTGGGCGGCTGGAGCAAGAAGACCAGAGGTTGAAGAAGCACGACGACCGTTGGATGGAAATCGTACGGTCACTGCAGCTAGAATCGTTTATATTGACTAAGTTGACAAAGCCCTTGGTACGTCAACTTAGTAGGCCCACAGGTCAGCTTCCGAAACGGTGCGCCCCAGATGTCAGGGGGAGGAATCATTTTTTGGGCAGGTGAAGCTAGAATATCCGAGATTGAAGAAGAAGCACGGCATCCGTTGGATGGACATCCAACGGCCACTGCTGCTAGAACCGTGTGTTGACTATAAGTTGACAAAGCCTTGCATACGCGTCAACTCTGTTTTTTTAGGGGACGCGTCAACTTAGTAAGGCCAGAAGTGTGTGGCAGAGAACTTATAGCCCATTTGAGATTTGTAAGAATGTGTAGCCCATTTTTGAATTCTAATGGAATTTACTACAGCCCATTTACAGTTTGTTAAAAGTACAGCCCATTTCAACCAACCGTTCAAAACAGAATTCAATAAAATTTCCCACATTTTGATGGGATCCGAAATATTTTTATCCCGAAATTTCTAGTCAGATTAAATACAATTTCAATATAAATTTATATTACGTAAAAATCCAACGAAACATTGCGCTCGCAACAATTAATGAAATTAAAATTTTCAATATCCAAAAATAATATTTTATAAAGTAATCACGTGTTTGGTGCATTTTTTATAGTTACTGCCCAGTTTTTATAATTACATCCCATTTATTATTTCTTAAAGCCCATTTTCTTGTTAAGCCTAATGCATCCCTCCTAGGAAAGATTTGCAGCCCAGCGGGGCGGAGAATAACAACTTGACCTTGCCTGGGTATTCCTAAAAAAAGTATAGCTGGGCTAGCCATTTTCAGCTTGAAAAAATTAATATCTGGGCTGGATATCTGGCCTGGGCTAGACGGGCCACAGCCCGCCCAGTTAATACCTGCAGCGATGTTTTCGTTGTTGTTCAGAGGAGAAAAATTAATATCTGGGCTAAACATCGAAAAACTCTGCAGTGCTCACACCTCAAAAACACAAATACTGCTCGAGCTGCTTGGTCCCAGCTGTCGGCCGCTTCTTGTGCAATTCTCTCGTTTATTGACTACTACATAGGTTGACAATGGTGTGGGACCGTGATGTCAGGAAACCAGGAGGAAGCAAAATAAATTATAGTTATATATATATATATAATAAGGAGGCACTTGCGTACGTGAGGCTATGGACCTGGTGGGTCCCCATTGTCATCCTCTCCAAGTAAAGTCATCTCCTCGCCCGCGCGCGCTTTCCGCCCGAAACAGTCAGCGCCGCCTGCCCCGCTTCCCGGTGCAGGCGATTGCTCCGCCTTCAAACGACACAAGTGTCGTCCGTCCGTCCATCTGCCGCCCACATTAATGATACGCGGTTGCCGAGGCGGCTACTCCGGCGCCACACGTCCGTCCCTCCGCCCGCCCACCATTGCTATATAAACTGCTGCGCCGGCCATAGCCGCAGTCATCCGCATCCGTTCCCTTTCTCCTGTCCACACCACTACTGCCCACCATGGCTTCCTCGCGCTCCAGCGCTCTTCGGGACGGGCGGACGACGGACCACAAGGAGATGGCAGCCATTGCTGCCGACCGGCTGGCCGGCAGGCAGCCGGAGGACGACGACGTCCCAATGGAGAACATGGTAGTCGACGATCCGGCGCCAACCCCCTCCTCCGCGCCATCCTCGCCGGTGCATTGCACCATGACCATCGGCGAGGCCCGTTCCCAATATATGGACAGGGTGAGGCAGATGCGTGAGGAGCAGTTCCGGGAGGCGCAGGCCGACGCCACCTACAACCACCATCTCCTCCAGGAGCACCTGCAGGCGGCGGAGCGGGCGGAGCAGGAGGCGTTGCTCGACTCGTACCGCTCCGCCCGCAAGGGCCGCCTCGAGCGCTGGCGGTACCGCATGCGGGTGGCGGAGGCTGCGGCCGCCTACAAAGAGGCTAGCAAAGAGGGCGATGAAGCGGGCGAGGCGTTGTTTGGCGAGACCGAGGACGAGGCAGAGGACAATGGCGGCTCCGACGAGTCCCCGCTCCGCTGGCGTCGACGAGGCCCTGCTCCGCCGAGGCCCGCGGTGCCAACAACGAGGCAGAGGACACCGCCGGCTCCACCGAGGCCCCGCCCCGCCAACAACGAGGCAGAGGACATCGCCGGCTCAGCCGAGGCCCCACCCTGCCGGCAACATGGGGGAGGATTTCCACCGCTCCGCTGAGGCGCCGCCCGCCGGCAACGAGACAGAGGACATCGCCGGCTTCGCCGAGGCCCCGCCCCGTTGCCAACGAGGCCGCGCCACACAGAAAATGAGGAAGAGTAGAACATGGTAGGTCGCCGCCGCTCGGGTCCAAGTAAGGCCACTGTTGCTACCCTCCGGTTGAAGCCAAGCTAGGCGGGTTGACCATTGACGGCCGGTTAGCTTCTTGGTGGCGACGTGGAGTCGGAGAGCTGCGCTGGAGAAGAACGCTGCTTCTACTTAACTGCTGGTGCAGTTGGCTGACTGACACGTGGGCCCAACAGGCCACATGTCAGTTATGCAACTGCACCTGCAGTTAAGTCACTGAAGCTTCTGTTCGGCTCAGCGGGACACAGGTGGGTAGCTTCGGTTAATTAATTATACCTCCAGCGCACCCCTTTTTAGTTGAAGAATGTATGAAATGTAATGAAATCCGGCATGTTTATATGAAATCCGACCGTGTAGTAATGAATTTATTTCGATTAGTTCGAATTCCTGTATCACTGGCATTGGATGAACATGCAAAACAATACGTACTAGCATTATTCCCAGGGTGATCACCTCGTTTGCAGCAGTTTCACATGTACTCCCTCCGGTCCTTTCTAGTCTGCATACAAGTTTTGTCTGCAGTCAAAGTATCTCTACTTTGACTAATCTTATACAAAAAAGTATGCACTTTCACAATGTGCGAAGTAAAAAGGAACAGAAGGAGTACAAAGAGTTTGAGCAGCTTTTTAGCGTTTCTGTACATTGCAATCAAACACACCGGCCTGGCAATTCATAGAAAACATTCAAAACAATCGAAGATTATGCATCTCAGCGACTCACATGTCAGAGGCAATATTTACTTCACAACTAAAGGATAAAGAAAAAAATTGATCGACGCTGCTGACAGCAAAGGGCGTCCCATTCGAAAATATCAAACGCATGTCTTGCTAAAATCAATGAGCAAAATTTGACAAGGTTGTCCCATTCCAAAATATCAAATGCCTACGATTGTGGAATGGGCAGGGTTTGCCATCAGTTCGGACATTGACATGGCACCTCGTGCTAAATAAACCAGCTGTTCTTTTTGTGCAGTTCCACCAAAATCAACCAAATTCGCGCGTAGATTGTATGATTTCGCCCTTATATGTTGCAACGCCTTGAACTTATCGGCACCTCCTTTCTTGTGGTGGAAATGAATGATTCGATGTATTCATGAACATTTTGTGCAGTTCCCATTGAAATCAAGCTGAGCACCCCTGTTTGCACAAATACAAAAAAGTGATTAGTATAAAGCAAACTGTACTATGAATTGACAGTTTCAACATGCACATACATGGTCCATGTAGAGCACACTTTTAGAAAAATGGAACTCACCAGAAAGAATTCTAGAACAACATTGTACTCGCGCATCACAGCAAAAAAATGGAGATTTGTCAGTCCTTCTGAGCTGAAGTTAGTTTGGTCTTGTGGGGAGTAATGTAACCATCCTTCAACTGCTCCTTTTGATGAGAAGATAGACAGGGCTACTAAATGCTAGCATCCCTGTTTGCTTGAAAAAAAGGAAATGAAATATTTAAAACAACACAGATGAAGCACTTCTCAAGGACAATACCACTTTTTCATGACAGTATCTAAACAGTAGCACAACACCAATAGAGATGACAAAGCTCAATCATATGGATGAAATCAGTGGGCGAGTACCAACCTTTGTCAGGAGGCTTATTGTGTAGAGCATACAGATGAAGCACTTCTCCGGAACCATCTGTTGCTATCTACGGTGGTGGCCATGCTTACAATATACTCCTCGATTAGTTTAATGTTTCCAACATCTTCTTGTGCAGTTCCACTAAAATATATGGTATCTTCAAAGAAGATCCCTGTTTGCACAAGTAGAGATAATTACATATTACATTAAGAGTGGCATCAAATCAGTGGCAAAACAATTGCTCGTTCCAGCCATAGCAATAAATTAAGATGCAAAACTATATCATTACTTGTGTCATCACAATTCCAGTGCTTCATTACAGCACCGGGAGTTGATTTTTGTTTTTCTTCTGCTTGTTCTTCCCCTTCATCACTTGGTTCAATAACAGACAAGCTTCGCCTTCAATGTAAGATTTGGCATGTCAATTAGGGAGCACAAGTATAGTACTAAACTTAATTTTCTGATGAAAGTGGCAAAATACAGGCCAGCAGTTGTGAAATATCCTTATCTTACCTCAATGGGATATTACGGTGCACATACAGATTGGAAGTCTTGTCTCCATTTGTGCAGTTCACTAAAATCAAGCAACATTATCGTACAAGTAGCACAACATATGAAAGCACACTGCAGAATCATGTGAAAGAAGGCTAGTACTGACCTCTCATGATGCGGAATTCAAACAACTCACAAGAAGAAGATCTGAACCAAATTCGCCTTAACGGATAGGAAGTAAGATCTCCTCTTGTGCAGTTCACTAAGATCAAAAGCAACGTTGTCGGTGTGACATTTTGGTTGAACTGCACAAAACACTCTTAAAACAAAAGTGTTTTGTGCAGTGCAACAAAAGGTCACAATGGCAACGAGGTGAAGTAGATAACCCTGTTTACACAGAGGTGCAAAGGAAACAATTAGTGGTCAATAACGGTGGATGACACAGAAGCCAACAAAAAGAAGCATCTACCTTATCTAAATGGGAAAGAAAGCAAGACAGTAGCATTTCTCAAACGGTGGCATTGATTAATATTAACATAGAGATTATATTAACAATAAAATTCGTTAAACATGTAATTTGCTTTTAACTGTGGCATTGCATCAATTTTCCAGCGGCATTATTAGAGGGTGTTTGTTTACAGGGACATTTTGGTGTAGGGACTAAAAAAACTCCGTGTCAGTCCCATCTAAACCAAACAGGAGGGACTTTTAGGGACTAAAAGTGGGCATTTGGGACTAAAGAAAGAAGACCCCGAGGGAGTCTTTTTGGGACTTTTTCCAACAGTTGCCCCTGCCACGCATCGCACCTTGTCTCTATTAGTTCATTACTAGGGGTAACATGGTCTTTTAGCATGTCATTTAATAACCTCTAGTCCATGTTTAGTCCCTGGAACCAAGCAGGTAGGGACTAGGGAGTTTTTAACCAAACAGGGCCTTAGATTAACAACAGCTAATGAGTTGCACGGGACAGTGGACGCACCAGCACCATGTGCATCTACCGATGTACTGTGGTCATGCACAGTCTGTTGCAACAAAGAACAAACAACCAAGGAGCATATTTGTGTTGGTCCCAGTTTTGTTATCTTTAGACACCTTTCCCTATGTGAGCGCAGCAAATCTAGTCCTGCTCAAACTCTACAGCCTTGTCCCTTCCTTTCCTTTTTGAACTAGTACTTTCGCCCCTTCCTTTCCTCTTTGAACCACGTCCTAGATTTATGCGATACAACTTTCCCCACTACTTTCCCCCATTCCTTTCCTCTTTGAACCACGTCCTAGATTCATGCTATACAACTTTCCCCCTTCATTTCCTCTTTGAACGACGTCCTAGATTCATGCTATATACAACTTTTCCCACTACTTTCCCCCACTCCTTTCCTCTTTGAACCATGTCCTAGATTCATGGTATACATGCAGCTAGAGCAATGCATGTGGAGTAAGTAAATTATACCTTAAGGTTCTTGGGGCATGGTTCAGTGGGCGATGGGACAACGGCAAAGAAGAAGGGGTCGGAAGCCCTTCCGCGCCGCCGCTGGGTGGAAAGTGAACAGCTGCGCCGGTAGTCCCTCGCCAACGGCGACAGCGTTAAACCTCCTTCCCTTCCCGGCGGACGGATCCTGCCGGCTCATTGAGCAGCAGTGAGGGGAGAGAGAGGCCAACGAAGTCTTGTTTAGATTTGGAGAGGGCGAGAGAGTGTGAAGAGAGCAACTACAAGCGCTGAGGCTCCAGCGTGTATATATATATTGGAGAGAGAGTGTGAAGCGTGCAAACCATAGAAAACATTTTGACCAGTCAAAGAATCCTCCTGGCACAAATTATGCTCAAGTGTAGTTATCGAACCCGAGCCCTCAAGTTTGATGAGCGAGCAGGCTAACCAGCTACACAACCCTCCCGTTATGTTCAACGAGAGGGAAATAACCTTTTATACATTCCTGCATTCGTGTGACAAGCATGCCGTGTTTTTTTTGTGTGTGTGTGTGGGAGTCATTGGGATTTCAATCATAATCGTTTCATGTGGCTTTGGTGGTAAGACTATCCACAGTGGTGCAGAAATAATGCAGCCTTAGTCACCTTACCTCTCTTCACGTAGTACGTTGGGTCCCACCAGTCAGAGGGTGAAACAAACAAATTAATAAGAAAAATTAAAAGCGCCAGCGGTGTATCTTACCTCACACATCTCGCTACTGCTCGGGAACACTGTCCAATTGATCCCTCTGTTCGCTCACGTACTATTTTAAGTGAATCCTTATTATAACATGCACACAAATTTTGGGCACTTGTATTCGACTTAAGTCAGTGTGCCACCGTATCTTGTATACTTACTACTACCTCCGTCTAGGTGTAATAAGTCACGTTAGAAGGTGCAACGGGACCAAGGTGCGTGCGTGTGCGTGTGTGTGTGTGTGTGTTTAACAGCATGTGTGTGTTAGAGAGAGCGACAGATCGACCTACTCCTATAGAGAGATGTTGTGTAGTGTACGATTTTAGCCGCGAGAGTCGGTGCATCCTCTCGTTTCCGGGCGTGTCCGGTAGGGACATGCGGACAGCTGCCACGCGCGCTCCTGACCAGCCTGGCCCACCCGAAGCCCCTCCATCGCCCGCGCGCGCTTCCCGCCCGAAACGGTCAGCGCTGCTCCAAAGAATCGGTGCCGCATTCATGCCCGGGCAGAGCGGACGCGACCTCTCACTGGCGCAAGAGTGATGGTTGCTTCGTCCGTCCAACTTACTGCTGGGTCTATGTGATTTGACGGCTCATTGGTCTTTATTACTGAGGTGGTAGGACTGCTGGATGTCCCACGCTTTCGGCGAAAGGAGGTACTACTACTAGATTACAATTTTCTCCATTCTTACAGCGGAGGCGTGCAAGAGCAGTGAAAACACGCAGGCTCAGTGATTACATGGCCCACCTCACACTATCACCGTGCGACACCTAACTCTTTACATAGTACTCCCTCCGTTCCTAAATATTACTAGATGAGTCCCCGCGCGTTGCCGCGGAACAGCGGTATATCTCTCTGCGCAAAATTATCGATTTCATAGAACTAAAAAAACTCTATAACCGCATGACAAATGTGGTAGCCAAACTAAATAAACTCCCATCATCATTTAGATCATCCCACGTAAGGAAAAAAGATCAGCCAACTCCTACTGCATAATGGGATTATATTTTTCTTTTTGACATGTTAATGGGACTTAAAAGCTCACTTACATGCATGCTACCGGTGCATGCTTGCATGCAGACATGTTGATGTGATTTAAAACCCACTCACATGCATGTGCCACGGTATTTCTGCATGCTTGCATGTGGCTTAGTGCGGAGCCTCTCAACGTCTAGATCAGACGGCTATTATGGACTGATTTACTTCATCTAACGGCTACATCAATTTTGATGATGTGGCTCAAGGAGAGGATAGAGAATTCCTAGTAGTGGGGGCTAGCTATTACTAGTAGATAAGTCTTTGTAGAGATTCCACTACATACGGAACAAAATGAATGAATCTACACTTAAAATGCATCTATATACATCCGCATGTGGTTCATGGTGAAATCTCTACAAAGACTTATATTTAGGAACGGAGGAAGTACTAGTATAGTACGTACTGTAATTTATCAGCGAGATAAATTTGTACAATGCTATGAAGCTTCCAGCTTCTGTTACATGTATCTTGCGTCCAAGGTTGCCCGTTGCAACATTTCATCAAATACAAAGGAGACTAACATGCATGCTATTGCATCTCAATGATTGACAGATCATAGCAAATATGTACTCCCTCCGTTCCAAAATAAGTGTCTCAACTTTGTGCAAACTTTAGTACAAAGTTGTACTACTACTAAAGTTGACACTTATTTTGGAACAGAGGCAGCTAAAGAAAAAACGATCCATGCAGTCCCTAGCCCTTGAACCGTGAACCCTGACCAGGCTTCAATTTGCTGGCAACGTTCGAGCTTCCTAATAAATGAAGTTTGCAACCTTTTGACCATCGGATCATTTTGTGCAGTTTCACCAAAATCGAGATGAGCATCCCTGTGGCAAAGAAATTGAAGAAGCGTGATTAGAATAAGATTACTGGGACTAGTTGATGAGACATAA
Organism: Triticum aestivum; assembly: GCF_018294505.1. Taxonomy (NCBI): domain Eukaryota; kingdom Viridiplantae; phylum Streptophyta; class Magnoliopsida; order Poales; family Poaceae; genus Triticum; species Triticum aestivum. The sequence goes on from NC_057811.1 coordinate 415,598,449, forward strand.
ACTCATCACAAATACAGTACGTAGAAGCCAGTAGAGGTATGTGCGGGGCAAAGAAGTAGAGAAATATCCACAGGGAGTGATGTGGGCAGCTGGAGCAGTGGTGCAAGCCGGCTGTAAAGGGAGTTGTACCTGAGGGACGTAGCTCAACCTTGAGGAGGGCGGCGGGAGGCGGCAACTGCCCACGTCGCGGCAGTGAGCAAGGGACGAAGGCAACCTCACCGGCTTTGTGAGAGAGAACGGCGGGGACCCCTGATCGGGACGTGCCGACAGTGGGTTTTCGCCGTCGGCGACGGCCACCGCATCTACACTAAGCATCCACCCCTTCCCCAAGCGGACGTGATCCGCCGGGATGTTAGAGATGTGGCCACAGTCGTTTTGTGCGAGAGAGTGTGAAGAGAGCAACCCCAGCAAGCAACCGTGTAGGCTGGCCCGTCCTGACTATGTATATAGTGGAGCGGTTTCCTTTTCTCTCCATATGAACCTATCATATTGCGTACGTGCCACTGAAGAAAAAAAACTTTATTTATAAATGACGCGGCACCTACTACTCGTTCTCCTATAACCTTGCGCTTGGCATCTCCAAAATATTAACCTTGCGATTGGCTCTTCGCCTCTTCGGGAAGTCGAGCAATAATGGTAGTGCAGTATATATCGTTCTGGCTATATGAGACCGAATGAATTGCTGCACGTCCACCACGTGGGCGAGGGTCGAGGGGCGAGGGAGAGTGCTACATACGGAGCAAAATGAGTGAATCTACACTCTAAAATACGTCTATATACATCAGTGTTTGGAGTATGTACTAGTAGTTCATATTGAAATCTACTAAAGGACATATATATTCCAAACAATATGATATAATCTCTATAACCAAGGTAGTAGGGACGAGGAGTAAACGGAGGGAGTAGTAAATTTTTCTCCTCGTCCTGCGAGCCACCGCGCGCATGGGCGAGGGAGCGGGCGTAAGGCGGAGCAAGCTTCACCTCATCCTGCGAGCCACCGCGCCCGTGGGCGGGGGAGACGGCGTACTAAGCAAGCTTCTCCTCGTTCTGCGAGTTGACGGGACACATCAAAAGTACTCCAGTGTATAGAGCCTTGCCTCTAAGGTAGGCCCCACATGGTTTGCCTCTTTTTTTAACATAACACGTCAAGTCGCAATTTGTTTGTTCACCCGTGGTAGACGATCCTCCCTCCACCAAGTGGACAACCAGTACACGTGCCAAATTACCACGTGGGCTGCCTTTTTCGTACAGAAATGAGCTCCACCGTGTACCCGCGCGGGTGTGGTTGGGAAAGAGACGGGAGTACGTGCGCCGTGCATGCACCTCTTCTCTTCGTGCACGTCCCCCACCTACGTGGGTGTGTGTGAGAGATACAAACCGCGTTCGTGAGTGTTTTTTGTTTTGGGGGGTGGGGGGGGTTGATTTCGTGAATTATTTGTGGGAATATGTGTCGATGACATCTCAAACAAAATTTTGCATGCAATGTGTGTGAAATGGAGGCCTATCCATATCATACATAGAGGGTCGGGCAATCCACGAGAAGAGAGGGAGGGGTCATAGCTATCGATAGAGTCGAAGAGAGGATCAAGTGGGTGGGTGCGAGATCGATGAAGAGAGCCATCGAAATTGTGTGTGTGTGCAAGTCAAAGATATAGGGCGACTGGCCTACCGGAACGTTAGAGGGCACATGTCAAGTTTGTGTGTGGCAGGGAGACATGACTAGAGCGCTCGATGTATCGGTGTGTGTGGGGGGGGGGTGGGGGAGGGGTAGGCAGAGGCCTAACTATAGAGGTAGAACGACTCGTATATGTGTTGAGAAGGAGAGACCCAGCTATGTCTTGAGGGAGATCGGTCGACATCCATACATAACTGAAGGACGGGAAATATGATGGGACAGAGAGAGAGAGGAGAGAGAGAGGGAGGGAGAGGGAGGGAGAGGGGTAGAGTGCTGGATGGGTGATGGAGTTGCTTCTCGAAGATGGTGGGAGAGGCCTACTAGACAAACTGAGGGTGGAACTGCAATGTTATCAATAAGAGTGGGGATGTGTTTCTGTGTGTGCCTGTGCGTGATAGATCTGTCGGGACGCATCCATGGATGATGAAGGGGAACCATGTGTTTGGTAAGCAAACCTAACTAGATCGGTAGATCAATTGTTGTTTGTCGGAGGAAGGGAGAGACACAACTAATGAGGTAGATCGATTGACGTGTGGGTAAAAACGAGTTATAAGGACCTAGCTAGCTATATGTATAGCGAGAGATCGGTCGGTGTACGTCCATTTGTTAGAGGCAAATAAGGCCCAGCGAGACGGATAGACAGAGAGAATGGAGCTAGGAGGTGGTGCGAGAGGCCCAACTACTAGCTAGATAGGGGGAGGAGTGTGCGGTTGTGAGATCGATGAAAAGAGGGGCGAGAGTTTACACGTGTGTCTGACCGTATGAGAGACACGAGGCAAGGACACATAAAGGAGGAGATTGAAGGTGTGTGTGTATGTTGTAGGCAGGCATCGCTGGAGAGGTTTATCGATCGGTGTGTGTCGGAAAGGAGTTGTGGAGACTCTGGGAGAACGACCTAAAGAAAAAAATGAATGTGCCCGGTGGATAGAATGCCGAGGGAGGGGGAGGGCGAGGAGGGCGTGTGCATGCACGAGAGAAAGTTAGTGGTAGCTACAAAGGTTAGAGGATTGTGTGGGTGTAAGAGACTAACAAAGATCATAATTTGATATGAAAGCGGATTCATATATTTGAATAGGAGATCATAGTGTTTTAAACATTGCATGCATGAATATAGCGGTGATACACGTGTTGTGCACATGTTATACCATAATGTGATAATGCATGGCGTTTGCAACTCACAGCTAAATGCCGAACAATCTAAACCATACTATACATCAAACAATCTCACATTTTATTTGAATTTGTGATAATGTGTGGCGTTTGCAGCTTACAACTAAATATCGAACAATCTAAACAATACTATATATCGAACATTCTCACATTTTATTTGAATTTGTGGTAATGTGTGGTGTTTGCAACTCACATCTAAATACTTGTAGGCGTAGGGGGCGGGGCACCATACATAATGTGATAAACACATTATACATATGAGACATGGTTTAGATTATGAAGATCTAGCTAGAGCTAGAAATGTAATGTGATTTGAAATCAAAATAAAGTGGATTCAAAAAATCTAGTTCGAGTTCATATAGTACACATAGTTCATATGTAACTCGAGACTAATCATGTGGTGTGCTGTGAAGATAATACACAAACGATGGTTTAACTTGACAATAATGATGATTGTAGATCTTATTAAAACAGAGAAACGAATTCAAATGCTTTGACTTCACAACAATCATTACTGTAGATCTTATTCAAATAGAGAAACGAATTCAAATTTAGTTCATATTGAAGCGGTAGTATATACGTTTGGAATGCACTAAAACGTTCATTTGAGTAGTAGGTTGCATGCATTATACACGTAGCGAAATATTTTAATTGAACATAACATGAATTCAAAGTTTTGAATGACATTTGTAGTGCGCATTGATTTGGTACAGTACACGTTAGGCTTGTCCGGAAATTTCAACCCGCGCCTTGTTAGCCCGAAATATTTAAGATATATCTTTGTCTCGTTGTGCTCCGACAACTCCCTCCATCTCAACCCGCGCCTTGCTATTCCGAAATTACAACGCGCGCGAAAACTCCCACCTCCTGTGAAATCCCGACACGCGAAATGCCCGTGGTACCCCTGAACCGAAAGAACCGCCTCAAATCGGTGGGGGTACTTTCGTAACTTACCCCACATTTCGGACAAGCGCGTCTCTAAGCCATGGTTCCCCACTGCCATCCCATCCGCCCACCCATTCGTACACCGAGGCCGCGAAAACCCGCGACGAAACCCCACACCCTGCTCCGTCCGCCACCCAGCCGGAGCCTCTTCCCCGACGACGTCGTCCACAGCAACACCTCGACGTCCCTCATCCACCGTACCGGATGAGGATCCGTCGTCCATCTCATCGTCCCGCCGGTTCAGCCACCCCGTCCTCCACCTCCAAGGAGCTTCCCCGACGTTCCCCTCGTCTTTCGCGCCACCTCCATTCCCACACCGCCGTCTTCACCTGCACCACCGGAAGAGCATCATCATCACCGTTTCCTCGGATGAAGCTGCGGCCTAATCGGCGCCACCAAAGAGGTTGTACACTAATCGCCGCATTTTCTTCTTGATTCGATCTCATGGTGCTGCCGGCGCTCGGTCCCGAGCCGACACGGCGCGGCTCCATCCACGGCGGCGTCGCCGGCCACTTCCTCCGCGGCGTCGCTCCCTCGGCGGCGACGTCCACATCAGTAGGAGCTGCTGCTGCTTTAGCTCTCGCTCGCGCTGCTACTCTGCTCTTGCTCTCGGTCCCCTGCCTGGTCTGCTCTTACTATTGCTCTTGCTCGCACGGCTGCTCTCTCTCTTGCTCTTGCTTGCGATGCTGCTCCGATTTAGCTACACTTCAGTCGACTGAATCGACTTTTGGGTCAGTCGATTTTCAGGGGGTGGGGGGCCTCGCCGGCGTGAAGGAAGAACCAGCCGCAGCGGGGAGGGGGGCTCGCCGGAGAGGTACCCCACTATCTATCTTAGGGTTCAGGATGGGGGCGGTGGTCGTCGGCGGTGGCGGGGCGTTGGCGGGGCGGTGGCGTGGGGATCGCCGGAGAAAAAGCTCGGCACGGGGGGGGCTAGAGGGATGGCCGGGGCGGCAGCGGACCGGCGGTGGCGAGTGTTTTCGGGGCGGGCGGGGCGGCGCACCACCGGCCGCGGGCGGCGGGGGGCTGCTGTTTGGCCGGTGGTGGCTGGCGGCTCAGGGGGGTGGAGGTTGAAGATGAACCGCAGGCCCTTGATTTCTTATCCAACGGCTGCAAAATCGACTGACCAGAGATGAAAAAGTCAGTCGACCGACGTGTAGCCTCACCTTGCTAGTGCGTTCAGTTTCGACAGCAAAATTCAGTTTCGACAGCAAAATTCAGTTTCGATAGTTAAGTTCTGTTTCGACGGTTAAGTTCAGTTTCGACAGTTAAGTTCAGAGATGAGCGGCTGATGTATTTTACATCTAGCACTTTGTGGTTATGTATTTTACGTCATGTATTGGAGATGCTATTAGAATTCCACTCAGGTTAACGTTGTTCGTTGTCTCTCTTGTCCTGCTTCAGCCTCGGCGTCGTACAACTCACCGGAGCTGCTCCAACGACGAAACCCTCCATCACAGCGGAGCAGTACCTCGGGCTCCATCTCCAGATGCCTAAGATCTTCTTCCCCTCCTCCGACAGCAAAGTCAGCCGGAGCATCCTCACCGGCCAACCCAATCACGCTGAGATCGACATGGCTTCGCCAAAGAGGTTGTACACTTGTTGCATCTCTTTTTTACTCTACATGTTATATATATTGTCCACTGAGCACACGGATTTGTTCCTTTAGTGTCTCCTTGAAAGAAAAAACATAGGAATTTTAATTTTCACTTGTCCTCCTTTTCAAATTCCTATTCATGAAGCACAAGACTAAGAGATAGTAGCATAATAGCATTATAACCATACATTTTCTTGTAGTTTGACTTAATCTCACCATGCTTCTTTGCATCCTGTGATCTTCCAATTGTTGTGAATCAAACACCCAGATTGGCAGAAATCCTGTGTTTTTAAATTCTCTATTTTGCACGTGCATTCCTATCCTATTCCTGTCTATTTCCTATCCCTGCATTGTTGGAATCCTCCAATTCAAACGAGCCCTTACAGAATTACTTCTCTTACAGATAGTTGTCAAAGAAAACCTTGTGTGGTTTGTCCCGCTCCTGTTGTGCCGTCGTCCACCCCAGCTCAGCTGCTCCAACAACAGAAGGGTCTAGCACAGCAGGGATCCGGCCTCCAGACTGTCTTTCGCCGCCTCAGATCTTCTTCCCTGCTGCTGGCAGCCATGAAAACTGCATTACCATCATCAACCGAGCAGATGACCTCGAGGACTACACGGGTCCGCAAGAGAGGTCGCACTCTTTCGTGTCTGCTTACGTTATGCATCGCTTCATATTACATGCTACTTTATCGTCCTGTTCACCGATTAGACTCTGAGTCAGCTCCAAACTAATGGTCAAACTTGAGTTTTTAAATGGTTGTGGGGTACATATCGGGGCTGCTATCAATAGTATCTATCTACTATCTGGTTAATCTCCGGTGTCTACTATGAGTTTCATGTTGGGTGGGAAACAAACAGTAAAGAAGCCATTATCTGTATTTTTTAACTGAAGCCATTATCTGCCTGCTATTATTGGTTTTGGGTCTATCCACAGGTTGCTACCATCACTCTGGATTTCTGCATGCACTCCTTACATAATCTCACTATGTTTTATTCCTATGCATGACAGTTATTGTAAACAATGGAACTGAACATGTAGAGCAAAAGAGACGAGCCTTGCGTGGCAATAAAATTTCATGCAGACGTCGCTCCATGGTAGGCGCAAAGGCAGCCCCCCTCCACGCATTTCAGATTGTAATCGAGAGGAAGATATCTGTTCTAAGGGGGATTCAGAAGGAGAAGACAACTCCTATTTACCCCCTGAGGTCTTCTCTCTAACTTGGCACCCTGATGTTGGTTATATCATGCATATGGTGTCTTGCATTGCTTACTTTATACATCAAATATGTCATCTGCTTAGTTTAGACATCCTTTGTGCGAATGCCATCTGTTTAGTTTATTCATCGTTTATGTGAATTATGCAACGCCATCTTGTTTAGCCAGGCATCATATATGTGAATTTTGCAATGCCATCCTGCTTAGCCAGTCATCTTATATGTAAATTATATCAGGCCATCCTTTTTTTCCGTTCCATATTACATTTGTCAACAATGTTAGTACATTAAACTGCTCTTCGTGTGCATCAGCCATTTGACACGGTGATGGCAAATTCTGGAGTGAAAACAAGGTCTTCAGAGCAGACTATGCTATCTGACGAAGCGCATATCTCGCTGGTTATAGATAGCTCCTCAGAGGAGGATTCAGAGACAGATGACCAGTCCTATTCCCCCCCCCCGAGGTGTATGCTCTAACTTGGCAGGGTTATGTTGCTCATATCGTGCGTATGGTGTCTCGCATTGCTATGTCATTTGATTAGTTTAGACATGCTTTGTGTGAATGCCACCTGTTCAGTGTCTAATTACCATATATGTGAATTATGCATTGCCATCTTGTTGCAAGACATTATATATGTGAATTATACAATGCTATCTTGTTGCAAAGGCATTATATATGTGAATTATGCAATGCCATGCTGTTTAGCCAATCATCATGTATGTGAATTATATCATGCTATCATTTTTTGTATTACGTGTTCCATTTGTCGACAACGTTTGTATATTCGACCACTCTTCCTATGCATCAGCCATTTGAAGCGATGATGGAAGTATCTGGAGTGAAAACAAGGTATTCAAAGCAGACAATGCTACCTGCTGAAGCAGACATCTTGCTGGTTAGAGAGAGCTCCTCAGAGGAGGATTCAAAGACTGATGACCAATCCTATTTCCCCCCTGAGGTCTATGCTCAAACTTGGCAGGGTTATATTACCCATGTCATGCATGTTGTCTTGCATTGCTTAGTTTTTACATCATATATGGATTGCCATCTGCTTACTTGCTTACTATATAAATCATATATTTGAATTATATCATGCCATCATGTTTACATAGTACATACACATCATCTATCTGAATTATGGCATGGCAACCCATTTAATAAAGACATCATATAGTTATATCATCTCATCCTGTTTAGTGTTTACAGTCATCATATTTTGAATTATGGCATTCTATCCGTGAATGTATGTGAATTATGGCATGCCAACCTATTTAATAAACACATTATATAGTTATGTCATGTCATCCTGTTTACATAGTCTCATATTTTGAACTATGTCTTTCCATCTTTTTTAGTTAGCCATCATAATGTGAAATTGTGTCATGCTATCCTGTTTAGTTAGCCATCATATATGTGAAATTGTGTCATGCTATCCTGTTTGGTTAGACAACATAAATATGAATTATTTCATGCCCTCTTTTATTCCCCACTATCCATTGCACCTGTCTATCATACAATGTCTATATTTTCAATTACTTTTCTTGTTTATCAGCCATTTGAATTGGAGAGCGTGATGGCGGTATCTAAGGGAGTAACAACACGGTCTTCAGAAAAGATAGTGCTACCAGTTGATGCAGATAGAACCACGGTTGTACTTGCCCAAGGACCAGATCCACCACACATAACCCAGACTCTCGCAGATTGTACCCCTACCCAGTTGGACAGAGAACCAGCTACACCCCTTCTAACCCCAACCCCGGCAGATAGTAACCCAGTTCCAGTTGACACAGTACCGTCTCCACCACAGAGCACCCAAACACGAGCAGTTAGTAAGGGAACTGCAGTGCCCAAAGCACGAGGACCACCACTCTGAATCCCAACTCAACGCTTAAAGGAGAAGAAGATTTGTTCTCAGGTCAGGTTCTGTAGCTATGGTTCATACTCCTTTGCTCTTGCATTACTGTATTTACTCATACCAACTATTTTCAAATTTGAAGGATGGAATTGAAACTCCAATGGCGCAACAGGTATGTTTTAAACCTGTTTCTTTAACTGGTTTGCTGTTGTAACCTGCTCTATGTTGATTTCAGTTTCAATTGAATAAACAGTTATGTTCTCATGTCATGCACATTACAAGTGTTGTTATTGCTCTATAGTTACCCACACTTATATTCTGTCTATTCTGCTTTGTCTTGAACAAATATTATTTGAACTATGTCTCTATCTTGATTTGGCAACAAAAACTAGAATGATATAGACCATAAAGTGACCATGGTACATAGATATATGTTTGTTTCATGTTGTTATCCTGTCCACTTTACTACTGAACTCATTTACCAAAATGAGTTTCATATACAACATGGTAAAGATGTGATGTGTCTGCTTGTTTCTCTTTTAGAATGCGGACAAAATATTGGAGAACGGTACCACATTATCCAATGGTAAAGGAAGTAATGCAGATAAGGTTCAAGATAGTGAGACATACCTGTTGGTCTCCAAGAAAGCTGATAAAAACTATCTTGACGACAGTGAGGGAACCCAAAAGTCCTGTCTTGATGTAGTGTTTGAGTTACTGGCCACTACTGCTGGCACAAGCTCTTCGAACTCGCTGCCTGAATCAGTTCGTCTTCTTGAATCTCAACTTCAAGTTGAAAGACATAGATCAGATGTGTTGCGACATGAAGCTGAAGGACTGAGGAAGTCCCTGCAGAATTCAGATGCATATTTTCTGGTGCAACAGCAAGCGCTGGAGGATTTAAGCGCCAAACAAGAGAAAGTTAATAAGCTTGCTAAGCATCTTGCCAGCATTATGGGTACCCAGGATATTGTTTCTTGAGATCTTCTAAAGTGGTTTCAGTTCTGGATTTGTTTTGCTGCGGCGTTTATTTGCGCTGGTCGCCAACTTTGACAACCAGTGTATATGATATGCTGCTTTGTTCCCTATATTTGCACTGGTGGCGAACTTTGATGCCCAGTGGATGTAATATGTGTAATAGCCGTGATAGCCTAGCGTTAGTTGCTTGCTTATTTATTTCCTTGTTGTCTTGTTTATTTGTTTGCTTGTAGTCATTGCAGTTCTTTTTCCGCGGTTAGCTAGTGGCTGCAATAACCTATTTTTTAAAACTAGGCCACAATAACCATGGGCTAATATTTACTGTAGTGACACTGGGCCTCCTACTGGCCATAGAAACAGTGGGCCTTCTACGGGCCTTAGAAACGATGGGCCTTCTACGGGCCGTAGAAACAATGGCCCTTCTGCGGGCCATATCATCAATGGGCCTTATACGGGCCGTATGATCGATTGGCCAAACATGGGCCAAACAGACCGCATTATGGCCGTAAACGGGCTAGAGTTGGAATCGTCCGTTCATGGGCCGACCATAACGGGCCATCGTTAATAGGCCATATTTGATGATGCTATGAAAACGGCCCAACGTATTAACGGACCACAAACAGGCCGACTGTAACCACGGGCTGAATTTGGCCCACAAGCAGAAAATGACAGTAACTGGCCGTAAGTAAACGAATGCTGGAAATGAGCCCAAGAATAAATGGGCTCTGAGAAGGCCGAAAGATAACATGGGCTGGAAACGACCCAACGGAATAACGGGCCGTTAATGGGTATAAAGTGATACACTGTTCATTACGGGCCAGTTTCACCACGGGCCGTTAATGGGTGTAAAGTGATACATTGTTCATTACGGGCCAGTTTCACTGTCGGAGTAATTGGCCACGGATACCCCGAAGACGGCAAGACAATATTTCAAGACATCGGGGCTAGCAAAGCCCCTCAGTCCGACTGCCCGGCCGCTCCTGCCGGCTCCCGTCCGACTGCTCCACCCGGCCGGCTGCCAGCTGACCGACTGCGCCAACCAGCCGGTTGCCGACTGCAGCCCGACCCGACACCGACAAGACCCCGACGAGACGGCCATACCGCGGACGAGACAGCTGTACCGCGACGCCATCATGTACAGTGTCACTTGTCCCTGGGCACTATTTATGAAGTGACCCAGGGGACAAGTGTGACACCCCACCATGCCTTGCCCATACCACCACTTAGCTTACTTCCTAAGCTAGCCATGCCTATATATATATGGGCACACATCCATCCATCCAGGATGGACTCACGCACGCACCCACAAGCAAGCTAGCTAGCAAGAGAGCTAGCTAGCCATCCATTCGTCCACTCCCACGGGCAAGCATGCCCAAGCACATCCATACGGCCAGAGGCAACGGCCACCAGGCCACGTATATATACAAAGCTAGATGCATATGGCACTGAGCTTAGATACAGCTCCAGGAGCACTCTATACCAGATATACATACCAGATATACTCAGACATGCAGGAGTAGGGGTATTATCTCTCCGGAGAGCCCCGAACCTGGGTAAACTAGCGCGTGCTACTCGCATACCCGCTCCCGGGCCTATCAGCAGCAGTCTTACCCTCACACTAAGCCCTTGTGGCATCTGTCGACTCGCAAGCCCCCCGTGAGAATACCACGACAGTTGGCGCCCACCGTGGTGTGGTACTACTACTATGCTACCACGTTGCTGCTGGTTTCGCAGTCCGGGCGGGACCATCTTCGTCTTTACCTCTGCGGCGTCACGCCATCTCTCCGATAGCGGTCGGGGGCTCGACATCGGCACACCCCCGGAGTGGCCGCGAGGGACGGCGCGCCCTCGTCGTCGGCCTCGCCATCCTCGTCACCTCCGTCGCGGTGTCGATGTCGCATCTCCGGCCACGCTCGAGGGCTCAACATCGACACGCCCCCGGGGCAGCCGCACGGGACGGCGCGTCCGCGTCGTCGGCCTCGACACCGCTAGACCCGCTCATGCTCGTCCCGCTCACTTGCATCTGCTTCCAAGCTAGCTAGATGCAGGTCAACCATGGTCAAGCACTACCCATACAATGGCCATGTGCACTATCTGTACATTGGCTGGATGGAAGACTTCCACGCCGATGCACGTTGGTCAGCTGCTCCGCGCAAGCTCAGCCCCGAGCTGCTCCGTGCGAGCTCAGCCCCGAGCTGCTCCTCGTCGCTGCGCGGCCCCGTCGCCGCACCTGCCCACCGGGCCACGCCCTGCTCCGCCCAAGCCTCCCGCGGCTGCTCCGCTGCTTCCAGCCGTGGCCGCACGCTGCTCCAACCCCGGGCCCTCCTCCTCTGCGCCCGTGGAGCCGCACCGTCCGTCCGCACCTCCCGCGGTGCCCAGGAGCTCGAGCTCCTCCCCGTCTCCGCGCACTCGCCGCCCGGAGTCCCGCGCGCTCGAGCTCTCCTCTGGCCGCGCGCCCGCGCTGCTTGACCCGCGCTGCCGCCGACTCCGGATCCGGCTGCACCGGCTGCCGCTGCCCCGGGCCGGCCTCCGCTCCTCTCCGCCTCGGGTCGTGGCCGGGTGCTCCGTGCCCATCGCCCGCGACTGCGCCCACCCGGCTGCGTCGGGTTGACTCCGCCCCTGGCCGCCTGCTCGCCGCTGCAGCCGGCCCCGGCCACGTCCCTGCAGCTGTTGGCTCCGCGCTGTCCGGGCCTCCGCCTGTGCCGCCCCATCCTCCTGCTCCGGCACCCGCGCGTCCAGCTCGCCGGCCTCCAGCTGCACCAGGTCTCGGCCCCGGCCATCCCCGTGCAAGTCGCCGCTCTGCCCGCACCGTTCCGACCGTCTGCCGGCTTCGCGCAGGCCGGCTGCCGGCACCCCGGCCTCCACCACGCTCGGCCGCCTCCCGTACGCGCTCGCGTTGGCTTGGCCCGTCCACTCTGCCCCGCAGCTGCAGGCCCCGCCGCTACGCCCGCGCCTCACCGACGTCTCCGCGCTTCACACCGCCGTCCCCAGCCGAATCCGAACCCGGCCTATCGGCTGTGCCGCCTGGCCGCCTGCTGGCTCCGCGTCGTCTTCTGCCCGCCGCGCCCGCCTGCGCCAGCTCTGGCGACCCAGCCTCCGCATCCAGCCCCGGGCCGGCTCCCCTGCGCTGCCTCGCCTCGAGTCCGCCGGCACCCTGCGCGCACCAGCCGGCCCCCGCTGCTTGCTGCTGCTGTCTTCTGCGAAGAGAAAAAGAACGAAAGAAAGAAGGAGCCCGGCTATTAGAAAAGTCAAGGGCTGTGTGCCCAGGGCCGGTTATGAACAGAGAGAAAGAAAAGAAAAAGAGTAGGCTGATTGCCTAGGGGCCGGCTGGACAAAGTGGGCCGGCTGCTCGCGTAGCCGGCTGCTCAAAAAAAAGAGAGAAGGGTCCGGTTGGGGAGCCGGACAGAAAGAGAAGAGAAGAAAAGGCCGACTACCCGCTAGCCGGCTGAAGAAAAGTCTTCGGTCCGGCTGAAAAAAAGGACTCCGCGTCCGGCTGCCGACAGCCGGCAGAAGAAAGAAGAAAGAGGGCACTGCCAGACGCCTCGCCGCCTGGCCGGTCAAGCCCGATCGGCTAGACCCTCCTCGAGCGCCCAGAGGCTCGGGGGCTACACTCAGCGGGTGCGCTGACGCGCCCCCGCGAGGAAGAAGACAAAGTAGTTGCCGGGAGATCCGGCCTGACTGCTCAGCAGTCGACCCAAATCTCGGGGGCTACACCCAGCGGGTGCGCTGACGCGCCCCCGCGAGAAAGAAGACAAAGTAGTTGCTGTAAGATCCGGCCCGAATCTCGGGGGCTACACCCAGTGGGTGCGCTGGCGCGCCCCACGGAAGATTGCAGACAAGAGAAGAGTTTTTGTCCGACTGCCAGCAGCCGGCAGAAGAGAAAAAAGAAGAAAAGGGCGCTGCCAGACGCCTCGCCGCCTGGCCGGCTGTGCCAAGACGGCTTGGCCGCGTTCCGCTCGCCGCCTGGCCGGTCAAGCCCGACCGGCTGGACCCTTCTCGAGCACCCGAAGGCTCGAGGGCTACACCCAGCGGGTGCGCCAGCTGTCTTCGACGACCTCTGCCGCGACTACACGAAAATCAATGTGAGCTCCTCACCCGCATATTTTTGCACCGCGAGAGCACGGATAACCCCAAGCGATGCTCGGGGGCTATCTCCGCATTTTATTACAGTTGCAGCATTGTTCGCCCCGGCGCCAGCCAGAGTTGGCCCAGGGGCTGGCCGCTTGGCCTGAGACGTTTGTTCCCGCAGACGGCTCAGTAGCGTGCGCGGTACCGAAGGCCCACTCTTAGTCATAGACCGCAGAGCGGCTGTCCGGCTAGCAAGAGTGAACGCTGGAGGCCACCCACGCGAAAAACGTCCGGGAAGAAAAGCGGTTCGGGCGACCCGGCCGTTTTCTTTATGAGTATCTGCTCGGTTAAATTCGCTCCCAGAGTCTGAGTATTGTACACTCCACTCTGCGACCCACTCTCAGCCACAGACCGCAGAGCGGCTGTCCGGCAAGCGAGAGCACAAGCCAAAGAGTGGAGGGGACATGAAAGAGATTGAAGGGGGCTCGGACGAAACCGAGTCGGCACCCTCCGCATAAAACTTGTAGTGCTAAAAGCAATCATTTGATATATCTGCTTGGACTAACTTTGTCTTTTGCATGACCATTTCCATGAAACACCCGCCAAAAAACCTCCGCCCAACTTTGCCAAGTTGCCCGGAGGCTTGGGGGCTACTGTCGGAGTAATTGGCCACGGATACCCCAAAGACGGCAAGACAATATTTCAAGACATCGGGGCCAGCAAAGCCCCTCAGTCCGACTGCCCAGCCGCTCCTGCCGGCTCCCCGTCCGACTGCTCCATCCGGCCGGCTGCTAGCTGACCGACTGCGCCAACCAGCCGGCTGCGACTGTAGCCCGACCCGACACCGACAAGACCCCGACGAGACGACCATACCACGGACGAGACGGCTGTACCACGACGCCATCATGTACAGTGTCACTTGTCCCTGGGCACTATTTATGAAGTGACCCAGGGGACAAGTGTGACACCCCACCATGCCTTGCCCATACCACCACTTAGCTTACTTCCTAAGCTAGCCATGCATATATATAGGGGCACACATCCATCCATCCAGGATGGACTCACGCACACACCCACAAGCAAGCTAGCTAGCAAGAGAGCTAGCTAGCCATCCATCCGTCCACTCCCACGGGCAAGCATGCCCAAGCACATCCATACGGCCAGAGGCAACGGCCACCAGGCCACGTACCTATACAAAGCCAGATGCATATGGCACTGAGCTTAGATACAGCTCCAGGAGCACTCTGTACCAGATATACATACCAGATATACTCAGACATGCAGGAGTAGGGGTATTATCTCTCCGGAGAGCCCCGAACCTGGGTAAACTAGCGTGTGCTACTCGCATACCCGCTCCCGGGCCTATCAACAGTAGTCTTACCCTCACACTAAGCCCTTGTGGCATCTGTCGACTCGCAAGCCCCCCCCCCCCCCCGTGAGAATACCATGACATTCACCACGGGTCGTTAATAGGCCAAGAGTTACATAGGGCCTCATATGGGCCGAAAGATGTCATGGGCCATACATGCGCCAGAAGTGAAAACGGGCTGGAATCATATTGGATGGCCCAGATGATGCTACTGGGCCTAATTCGGATAGGGCGTAACGGGCCTTGGGTTAGCGGGATGTAAATGGGCTATATGCGAATAGGCTGTTAACAGACTTTCCATGGGCCGGCCCGCCACCTTTTGACCAAGTCAAACGGGCCGGCCTTTTCACAGGAATGGGCCTCTGTTGGGCCGTGCCACGTGTCGACGTATCATAGGCGCCTTCCGTCCAATGAGTGGATGACATCTGTCCCAACGATGAGCCGACACGTGTTTCCTCCAGCCAATGATGATTTTACACGTGGAAAATCCCCATTGGTCGGGGCTGTTAACGGGTTATCGGATCCAAAATCTGACCCGATAGCTTAACGGCGTTCCATTACGGTGGATGCCATGTGTCGGTCACCCTTGACAAAAGCACTTCTGTGACGCGCGATTTATCGTCATGGAAGTGGACACTTCCGTGATGATAATTTTGGTAATGTCATGGAACACTTCTACGACAGCACAGGTATGAGTATCTTGATTCTGTCATAAAATCGTCATGGATGTACATGCATGACAAAAAACGCGACCTACTGTGACAAACACGTATCATCATGGAAGTGTATTTTTTTGTAGTGAGTGAAAAGAGCCTAAGCTTGGGTATGCCCATGGCAGCCCAAGGGAATATTCAAGGATAACCAAGCAACTAAGCTTGGGGATGCCCCAGAAGTATCCCCTTTTCTTCTAACAACCATCGGTAATTTTACTTGGAGCTATATTTTTATTCGTCACATATCATGAGTTTTGCCTGGAGCGTCTTGTATGATATGAGTCTTTGCTTGATTTGCTTTTTAGTTTGTCACAATCATCCTTGCTGGACACACCTATTTGAGAAAGCCATAATGATGCTATGATTTGTTATAATTACTCTATGTGCTTCACTTAAATTTTTTGAGCTATGGAATTGATCTAGTGCTTCACTTATATCTTTTTGAGCATGGTGGTGCTTTAATTTTTTAAGAAATACTCTCATGCTTCACTTATTTTAATTTGATAGTTAGTAAAGTTTTTGAGAAATCCTCTCATGCTTCATATTATTTTGAGAGATAAAAAATATATTTATGCTCATGTTCTTCACTTAAATTTGTTTTAGAGGTGGTTATAACCAATAGTAATATATGAAATTAGTCCCAAAGTGATAGATATCCAAGGGGGTACAATAAAAAATTTCATGAAGATCATTGGATATTATAAACTTGATTCTTTGTAATAGTTTTGAGGTATGATGATAGTAATATGTGAGTCATGTTAGTGAGTAATTATGCTTTAGTAAGAATATTGGTGTTAAGGTTTGCGATTCCCTATGCAAGCACAAATGTCAATAGTTATGCAATGAAATTACATCCTACTTGTGGTGCATTATTCTGTGTTAGTTATGCTTAATGCTTGTTTATGAGAATTTTTGTTTCTTGGTTGGTTGCTTCTCAATCTATTTGCTAGCCTTTCCTTGTAATAAGTAGGAATACAACTTGTGCATCCAAAATCCTTAAACCAAGTTGTGCCATATTAGTCCACTATACCTACCTATATGCGGTATTTTCGTGTCGTTCCAAGTGAATTTGTATGTGCCAACTCTAATTTTCAAAATGAATTTCCTTTTTGCGTGCCCGTACCGCTCATGACGCGGCAACGGGTGGCCAATATTTTTCCATGCTAGATGTATTATTCTCAAAATGAGTGTTTATTCACTTGTCATTGCATGAGAGTGTAGCGGTAATAGGGATGCCCAGTCCCGAAATGAAAATGAAATTTACTTTATGTTGTCAAATAATAAATTCCTTGAAAAGTATCGGTTTGGAAGGCACCCGTTGAGGGAGTCCTGGACTAAGGGGTCCTCGGGCGTCCGGCCTGTTATCCATGGGCCGGACTGGTGGGCTGTGAAGACATGAAGGTCGAAGACTCTAGCCGTGTCTGGATTGGACTCTCCTTGGCGTGGAAGGAAAGCTTGGCGATCAACTATGAAGATTCCTTCCTATGTAACCGACTCTATGTAACCCTAGATCCCCCCGGTGTCTATATAAACCGGAGGGTGTAGTCCGGAAAGGATATACTCATTACCATAGTCATACAGGCTAGACTTCTAGGGTTTAGGCATTACGATCTCGTGGTAGATCAACTCTTGTAACACTCATATTCATCAAGATCAATCAAGCAGGAAGTAGGGTATTACCTCCATAGAGAGGGCCCGAACCTGGGTAAACATCGTGTCCCCTGTCTCCTGTAACCATCGATCCTAGACGCACAGTTCGGGACCCCCTACCCGAGATCCGCCGGTTTTGACACCGACATTGATGCTTTCATTGAGAGTGCCACTGTGACGTCGACGAAAGGTTTGATGGCTCGCATTGTCCTTAAAGACAACATCTCCTCGGGGGAGTCCTGGCCCCAGGCCAAACCCTCCGGCTGGGCGACTTTACCATGATCGCCCGTTCGGCCGTTGAGCCGACGATGACCTCTCGGGCCATCGAAAAACCCCTTCGCATCAACTCCGAACACTCCAAACAGATGGATCTGGCAGAGTTTTTGTCCTTAAACAAGCTCCTAGATCGTATCACCGCTTTGGGAATCGCCACAGATTACGATCGGATCGGGCCTAAAACCGATCAAGAAAAAAATAAAACTCCACCGGTCACCCACAAAATAGCGGTAGTCGAGGAGTAGGACAGAGAGTCTTCTTCTATATCGAAGACGGACTATGTTTGGATCGCCGATCAGGAAGAACTGGATACTCACCAGCGAAAGGATGCGACCAGCCCTCCGAACATAGAATCGGACGGCAATCCTAAACAATCAGAAGATACTCCGGAGCCCGGACTGTTGAGTCTAGAAGGTCTTCAGACTCCGGATAATCGGCCAGGTTGGGGTTCGGATTTAATTCCACCCACCCACCCGGACATAGACGCTCTCATGAGCATAAAACAGCAGTCTCAGGAAACGGTCCACCACTTCTGGGCCAGATTCCTCGTAAAAAACAAGGTAAAAGATTGCCGCGACAAAGATGCGATATCAGTGTTCTGCAACAACTGCACGGATGAGGGAATCCTCAACGCCATCAATCGCCGCCGCATACTGAAGTTCGCTGACTTAGCAACTATCGTACAGAAGTACAGCACAATGGAAAGCGCCTGGAAAACTTAGGCAGCTTGTGGGGAACCGTCGCTCCCAACTCAACTCCTCCTACAGGCGAAGAGGGCACACCCCCATGGCACGCCCAGTCCAACAGTCAAGAAACATAAACCCATTACACGGCACGGCACCGTTCTGGAGGGATGTCTCGACGGCCCATGCAAAATACACACGACACAAGATACCGTGGCAACCCACAGCCTTAGAGCATGTTGGATACTCCGGCAGGTAGCCAAGACCGGTGAGGAAATCCTTATCAAGGACACCCCAGAGCAGCACCCTCCAGAAAATGACGACACAAGAGTATTGACGATCTTCGAAACATTCACTTCAAACAACAAGCGCAAAAGGGCACTTCGCGACCTCGCCGAAGTCTGCTAAATCGCTGTAAAAACCCTTGGAATGACACGGCTATAACATTTAATATCGGCAATGAACCGAGGTACAGGACAGTCCGGGTGCCAGTCGCATTAGTCCTCAGTCCCATCGTGGACGGGTTTCGACTTACTAAGGTCCTCATGGACGGCGGCAGCGGATTAAACCTCATTTATGAGGACACACTCCACAAAATGGAAATAGACAGGAGCCGCATTAAGCAAAGTAGCACAACCTTCCGAGGAATCATTCCAAGTCGGGAGGCACGGTGCGCGGGCAAAATCACACTTGACGTGGTATTCGGCACGCCGGAGAACTATCGGTCCGAAGAAATCACTTTCCAAGTGGCCCCTTTCAGCAGCGGATACCACGCCCTGTTGGGGCGGGATGCTTTTACACGCTTCCAAGCTATACCTCATTACGGGTATATGAAGCTCAAAATGCCCGGACCAAACAGTATAATCACTCTCGTCAGTGATCCGGACATAGCACTCCGTGCTGAAAACAAAACCGCATCCCTGGCCCTTGAGGCGCTATCCGAAGCCCTCACGGCCGAAGATTTAACCGTACTACGCTCCATGGTGGACAGGGACGATGTGATCCTTGACAAACGCCCCAAATCCACCTCCTTCAAACCAGCAGAAGAAATAGTCAAATTCCAGGTCCACCCAACGGACCCCAAGAAGACAGCATCTATCGGAGCACAACTGAACCCAACAGTTGATGCCGCACTACGAGAATTCTTGCGTGAAAACTGGGACATATTCGCCTGGCACCCTTCAGATATGCCAGGGATCCCACGCAAGTTGGCTGAACATAGTCTCAATATACTAAAGGGATTTAAACCGGTCAAGCAAACACTGCGGCGCTTTTCTGAACCCAGGCGACAAGCCATGGGGGAGGAGCTGGCCAAGCTTATCGAGGCCGGATTCATTAGAGAAATCAAACATCTGGACTGGCTGGCAAACCTGGTGATGGTACCAAACAAGGAAAAATCCTGGCGCCTGTGTGTCGATTTCAAAGACCTCAACAAGGCTTGCCCTAAGGATCCCTTCCCCCTCCCCCGCATTGATCAAATCATTGACGCCACCGCAGGACATGACTCACTATGTTTCCTCGATGCATAATCTGGATAACATCAAATCAAAATGAAGGAGTCCGATCAAGCTGCAACAGCATTTATCACCCCATATGGGCCATTCTGCTTCAACACCATGCCCTTCGGGCTCAAGAACGTCGGCGCCACATACCAACGCATGATTCAAACATGCCTGGAGAAGCAGATCGGCAAGACGGTAGAAGCTTACATTGATGACGTCGTCATCAAAACTAGGCACGTCGAAACACTAATAGACGACTTACGTCTTACATTCGACAACCTCCGTGCGTATGACATTAAGCTGAACCTGGAAAAGTGTGTCTTCAGCGTCCCCACTGGAAAACTGTTGGGCTTCATTGTTTCCAATAGAGGAATCGAAGCAAATCCAGCCAAAATCCGAGCTCTGTCACAGTTGGCTACGCCAACAGACCTCAAACAAGTCCAAAAACTAGCTGGTTGCGTGGCAGCGTTAAGTCGCTTTATCTCCAGATTAGGAGAAAAGGCACTAACACTCTATCGCCTCTTGCGGCGCACCGATAACTTCGAATGGACAGACGCGGCGAGTGCCGGACTGGAGGAAATAAAGGCCCTCCTAGCAAGCAACCCAATCCTAGCCGCACCAAACACTGGCGAACCCATGTTGCAATACATATCGGCAACACATCAGGTGGTGAGCGCCGTGCTCGTCGTCGAACGAGAACAGGACGGACACAAATTTCCGCTCCAAAAACCAGTATACTATGTATCTACTGTCCTCACACCATGCAAATCCCGGTACCCTGCTACCTCATGAGCACTGCGTTGGTTTTCCCTTGAAGAGGAAAGGGTGAAGCAGTAAATTAGCATAAGTATTTACCCCCATTACCAAAAGATAGCATACGCGGTCTTCATGGCATCTCGAAAGCTACGGCACTACTTCCAGGAGTGTTCAATCAGAGTAGCTTCCGAAGTCCCACTCAATGACATAATAAACAACCGCGATACCACGGGACGGATTGCCAAATGGGCCATAGAGCTACTCCCATTTGACATATCATACAAGCCACGTCGAGCCATCAAATCCCAAGTGCTGGCTGACTTCGTCGCCGAATGGACAGAGGCCGAACTCCCCAAAGAGTACGACGCATATTCCAATTGGGTTATGTATTTTGACGGCTCCAAAATGTTGGCGGGGCTGGGAGCGGGCGTCGTGTTAACGTCCCCCACTGGTGATGTCGTCCAGTATGTGCTCCAAATATTGTACACAGACTCCAATAACGCAGCCGAATACGAGGCCTTATTGCATGGTCTTCGGATGGCCATGGGCATACAACGCCTGGAGGTGCGCGGGGACTCAAACCTCGCAATATCTCAAATAAACGGAGACTTTGATGCCAAAGATCCAAAGATGGCAGCTTACCGTAATGCCGTCCTAAAAATGTCGGCTCGGTTCGAGGGGCTTGAATTTCATCACGTCGCCCGAGAAAGTAACCAGGCGGCGGACGTCCTTGCTCGCATTGGCGCTAAGCGTGACCCCGTCCCACCTAACATCTTCCTGGAAAAGCTTTTTAAGCCATCCGTGGTGTGGCAAGGGGAGGGCGGCAACAACAGTCCAGATCCGAACACAACCCCAGATTCGGAACATATCGATATCATCGGGGGCTCACCCACCGAAATTACACCGTCGGCCCATCTCATTATGGCAGTCATTGCCCCATGGACCGAACCCTTCTTGGCCTACATTGATAGAAAGGAGCTTCCCGAAGACCAGAATGAGGCCCGCCGCATTGTCCGGCGCTCGAAGGCCTACAGGGTTCACGACGGAGAGCTCTACAAGAAAAGTACTACCTGAGTACTTCAAAGATGTATCTCCGAGGAGGAGGGGCGGCAGCTTTTGGCAGAAATTCAGGCTGGTCTAGGCGGACACCATGCCGCAGCCCGGGCCCTTGTTAGCAAGGCCTTCTGTACAGGGTTTTATTGGCCGACGGCTCAAGCAGACGCGCAGGACCTTGTCCAACGCTGCGTCGGGTGCCAACTCTTCGCCAACCAAAGCCACATGCCCCCAACTGCCTTACAGACTATCCCCATCACTTGGCCTTTCGCGGTCTGGGGACTGGATATGGTTGGACCCCTTAAAGGGGGAAGCCATAAGAAAAAATATCTGCTGGTTATGGTGGACAAGTTCACTAAATGGATAGAGGCTAAACCGGTCAAAACGGCTGAGTCCGGCCCGGTGATAGACTTCATATCCGGTGTTGTGCACCGTTATGGTGTCCCACACAGCATCATCACCGACAACGGCTCTAATTTCATAGCCGACGAGGTAAAAACCCGGTGTACTAATATGGGAATTAAACTCGATTACGCCTCCGTCTACCACCCGCAACCAACGGTCAAGTCGAACGAGCCAATGGTCTTGTTATGAGCGGCATCAAGCCCAAACTAGTGCGGTCTTTGAAAGAATCAGACAAGCACTGGGTTGAGGAGCTCAACTCTGTACTCTGGGGGTTGCGGACCACGCCCAACCGTACTACCGGATACACACCTTTCTTCATGGTGTATGGCGCAGAGGCCGTGTTGCCCTGCGATATTATTCACGACTCACCTCGAGTGCGTATGTACGAAGAGAGAGAAGCCGAGCTTGATCGGCAGGACGGCTTAGATGCCCTGGAGGAGGAGCGCGATGTCGCAAAAGCCCGTTCACCATTTTACCAACAGCAGGCTCGAAGCCTCGAGCCGAACCCCTGGAACGCGGCCAGACTCCGAAGGTTCTATGCCTAGCGCCGAACTCCTTGTTCGTCTCCTTCTCCCCTGTAGTTTCCATTATTTTTTCTCTCTTTTCCGATTACTTTTTTTCTTTCTCTCTTTAAAGCTTTGGTACGGCTAGACCACACACCCCTGACACATACATCTTTAAATATGTATGTCCATCATACCTGGGGGCTTCTTGGACAGAAGTTTTTTATCATTCCTTGAGCATCAAGCTCTTCACATATGAGTTTTTCCATATGGACCTTTTCTTCGTCACTATATGCATCGATATGACTTAAGTTTTGGCCAAGCTGGGTTGCCTGGCTCCTGTGCTTATGCCCTACGTTCCCGTTAGTTCGGCTAGGGCATAAAGGGAGCACCTCTGCGATTGTTACTGCCGGGTCATCCGGATGTGTACCTCAGACTGGGTGAAGCCGGAAGCTAGCGTTCCTAAGGGAATATTCGGTCGGTGAATTAAAGATGTTTTTCGCACTCACCCCATTGTGAACCCCCAGAAGTTATACACACTGTGATTTTCACATCACAATTCGGATATGCACACTAATGCATGCACACCCAGGGAAAGGAACCCTTAACGGAACTATTCTCTCTGGAAGATGTTTCTTACAATCTTAATGTAATATAACATAGCTAGCCGGATACAACTTGTCTGTTCAAGCAACTATGACCCCTACGCCTATTTTCCGCGCACACTCCGGTCTATTCGGCCGTGCGGGTATTCAGAAACACTCCGCACCTTCGGGTCCGGAGGCTGAAGCGAAAAGGTCTGCCATGACAAATGCTATACAATTCAACTAGAGTTACATGTATCAAGGAAAGTACATAGTCACTTGTACTCAAACACTTCCTCCTCTACACCGTCCAAAAGGCGGTCTAACTTACAATCCTATTGGGAATATTTGGCGGCCACCTCTACTTGGTCATATACTAAACTAACGGGAATTTCTTCGCCATCCGACCCTAGCGGTCCGACACGGGCCATGTGATTAGGATCCAGCTTGGTATATCGCGTCTTCACCATGGCCCAGGCCTGTCGCGCACCCTCTCGGTAGGCTGATATCTTCCATAGTCGGATACGCCGCCGCGCTCCCTTGAACAGCTCTACAAGCTCCTCCATACTTCCTGGAGGGGAGGCGTATGGCCATAGGGCCTTGGCAACACTCCGCATCGCCAGCCGAGCTTGTTCGTGTACTTGCGACAGCCCTTGCAGTAGATCACTTGATGATCCGGACACCTCCTCTTCACGACGGCTCGTCAATATACCTGCAATCATAACTATATCAGTTCCATTTATCTTCGAACTACTTTAAAAAATAGTTCAGACACATACTGAATATGCCGCCCCGCAGCTTCTTGTTCTCCTTCACGGAGTCGGCTAGCTGGGCTCGCACATCTTTCAACTCTTCACCCAATATAGTGTTGGAATCCTGTAGCTAGTTTTTCTCGTCCCTGACTCGGGTCAGCACACGCTCGCCTGTGGCATGTAGCCTTTTCGCCTCTTTTCCCCCTCTTGGGCGATCTTCAACTTCTCTTCAAGTTGATCGGGCGATCCTATTATGCGATTAGCAACAGTATTAGTACAGTTGGTATACACTCATTGTTCCTTGATAGAGGGGAATGTTACCCGATGATGCCTTCTTGAAGTTTTCCAGCTCGGCGGTAGCGGCATTAAGCTGCGCCCGACACTGCTCCAGCTCTTGGCCTAGCAGGCCATTCTTCTCTGTCAGGACCTGGTTATACAACGATCCTTAAATCAGTTGTACCAACTGCTTTCAGTCTCGACGGCTACGGGAATATGGTTATCCTTTTCGGACGAAGAAAAACTTACCTGCACATCTGTCAAATGTTGCTTTGTAGCTTTTCTAAGCCCATCTCGAGCAGCTCGGATGTATGCGTCAGCCGAGCTGAAGGCATTAAATGCCTCTTCCGAGAACTTGGGGTCTCGTAGGACAGCCCTGCAGCGCCGATGATTCATGGCGCTCTCTACTTCCGAGTTGGTAACGGACATGTCTTACGAACCCTCGGTCGAAGGACAGTCCGGCGTTGTCCCCATAGCGGCCCCCACCTCTCCGGTGGGATCTAAATCCCGGTTGTTGGGAGTGCGACCGGCCAAATCCCCGGACATAGTCCGGCGAACCTTTTTTCGGATACAGGACCAATATAACAATCATGGTTGGGTACGACTGCCAAAGCATACCTTTAAATCCAAGTGCTAGCCTTGTCTTCGCCAACCTTCCTTCTCGAGGCCTTGCTCGGCGCGGGAGCTGCTCTTCTTGGAGTCACCCCCGGCGTAGCATGACGTGCCGAACGCCTCCCCTTTGAAGCATGAGATAGTGCGGTGGGTGAGGCAGTGCGAGGAAACTCTTTCAAGGGGGGTTTCTCCTGATTACTTTCGTGGGAAGCTGGAAGAAGACCAGGATAATCGGCGATGATGGCCACTTCTGTGCCGTCATAGCTCGCCTGGTAAAACACCCCTTCCGCGAGTACCACGAATATATCCGGGTCCTCTTTGAACCCAGGATCAAGCTCCCGGTTGTGGCTCTCCGGCTATGGGGCAGGGCTATTAAGCCCCTCGATTGCCTTCCGCCAGTGCTGTTTCAAAATAAGACGGATTGGGGATTCATTAAAAATGGCCATGAGAGCGGAGTGAATAAAAGCAAAGGGGTTGGGACTTACCCAGCTGGGAGGGTTGTACATGGAGTACCCCTCTCTGCGATTGATGCGGAGAAATTCTTCTTCCTCCCCTTTAAACAGCTCGGCCAGTATCTTGGCTAGAGCGGCAGGAGTGTCCAAACCTTTCCGACCACAACGGGAGGCGTCATCCTCCCCATTGTAGTGCCACATTGGGAGCCCTCTGTATTGAAGTGGCTGAACCCCTCGCACTATGGAGGTCACCATTACCTCTACTATTGTAAAGCCGGACTGGGCGAGCATCCTTATCTTGCCCAGGAGCTGACGGACTTCCGCACTATCCTCCTCTTCAAGACTTCGGGGACGCCAGCTATGACGTTTCTTCAATGGAACACTTGCAAATTCTGGGAGACCCTTTTGAACTGGGCCGGGAAGCGCGACGTCCTCAATATAGAACCATTCGGAAGGCCATTCTTCAGATGCCTTCCATGGTGTGCCGGACAGATATCCGGTATCGACGATGCGCCATACTTCGGCTCTGCCCACTTCAAATATTGACCCCTCATGGTTGCGCGGGACAAGACAGAACAACTTCCTCCACAACTCAAAATGGGCCTCAATGCCCAGGAATAGTTCGCATAAAGCGACATAACCCGCAACGTGCAGAATGGAGGCGGGGGTGAAGTTGTGCAGCTGGAGGCCATAGTATTCCAGCAACCCTCGGAGGAACAGATGGATTGGAAAACCGACACCTCTTAGCAGATAGGGGACGAAACACACTCGCTCCCCCCAGATGGATTGGGGAAGTCCTCTGCCTGAGTCTCACCGTTAAAGGAGGTCAGCCCCGCTCGAACAGGGACCAGATCTGTAGGGGGAAGAAATCCCTGCGTTTGCAGCTTCGTTAATTGATTGTGGGACACAGAACACCTCTCCCACTCGCCTTTCTCTGGGCCGGAACGGGAGGAGGAGCTGGGAACGCTAGCCATGTTGGAATGGTTTCTCCTAGCAGTCTCCGGGGGGTTTTCTCTGCGTGGTGCCAAATGGATCTAGGATCCAATCTCTTTAAATAGGCGCTCTTCCTTGCCTGGACGGAGTGCTATTTGCAAAAATACCCTGACCTTCCGCATTCGCCCGACACGTGGAAGACGAAGTTATTCGACGCGCAGAAGCCGAGGGGAGCGACATTGATCGACGGCCGAATACATTACTTGGAGGTCATCGGAGGAGGAACCCGCCTTGCAATGCCGAAAACAATTTGTGTGCCGAACACTTTGTTATTGTAGACTGGTTCGGGGGCTACTCAGGGAGTCCTGGACTAAGGGGTCCTCGGGCGTCCGGCCTGTTATCCATGGGCCGGACTGGTGGGCTGTGAAGACATGAAGGCCGAAGACTCTACCCGTGTCCGGATTGGACTCTCCTTGGCGTGGAAGGCAAGCTTGGCGATCAACTATGAAGATTCCTTCCTATGTAACCGACTATATGTAACCCTAGATCCCCCCGGTGTCTATATAAACCGGAGGGTGTAGTCCGGAAAGGATATACTCATTACCATAGTCATACAGGCTAGACTTCTAGGGTTTAGCCATTACGATCTCGTGGTAGATCAACTCTTGTAACACTCATATTCATCAAGATCAATCAAGCAGGAAGTAGGGTATTACCTCCATAGAGAGGGCCCGAACCTGGGTAAACATCGTGTCCCCTGTCTCCTGTAACCATCGATCCTAGACGTACAGTTCGGGACCCCTACCCGAGATCCGATGGCTTTGACACCGGCACCCGTTGATACGGCTAGCCATGGATTGTGACAGAATGGTGGAAAAAGGAATAAACTTTATTTTATGTTCGGGAACCGCCTATGATGTATCTAGCATGGAAAGTATTGGGAATTACTCAGTCGTTTTCGTTGACGGGAAAAGTATGCCTCTCAAAATTTTGTATCTCTCAATTTAAGCTTTGAGCTCTGGCACCTCTACAAATCTCTGCTTCCATCTGCGAAGGGCCAATCTATTTACTTTATGCAATTTTTATTTTTAGTTGAGTCTCCATCTTCTCTTATAAAGCACCAACTTGGAAGCACTATAATCATACTTGTGCATTGGATGTAGCTAATGTTCGAGTGTGTTTCATGAATGGATCAATGATTGAGCATCCTGGGCTAGGGATAACTTTCTTTAGTGTTGCTATTTTGAAAGACATGGTTGCTTGTTGATATGCTTGAGTATTGAAATCTTCTTGTCAAATATAGACTATTGCTTTGAATCATCTAAAATTCAAATGTCCATGCTACAATAAGAAAGAATATCTGATGAACATGTTAGGCAGCATTCCACATCAAAATTTCTGTTTTTATCATTTACCTACTCGGGGACGAGCAACAATTAAGCTTGGGGATGCTGATACGTCTCCAATGTATCTATAAGTTTTTATTGTTCCATGATGTTATATTATCATTCTTGGATGTTTTATATGTTGGGGAACGTAGTAATTTCAAAAAAATTCCTACGCGCACACAGGATCATGGTGATGCATAGCAACGAGAGGGGAGAGTCTTGTCCACGTACCCTCGTAGACCGAAAGCGGAAGCGTTAGCACAACGCGGTTGATGTAGTCGTACGTCTTCACGATCCGACCGATCAAGTACCGAACGCACGGCACCTCCGAGTTTAGCACACGTTTAGCTCGATGACGTCCCTCGAACTCCGATCCAGCCGAGCTTTGAGGGAGAGTTTCGTCAGCACGAAGGCGTGGTGACGATGATGATGTTCTACCGACGCAGGGCTTCGCCTAAGCACCGCTATGATATTATCGAGGCAGATTATGGTGGAGGGGGGCACCGCACACGGCTAAGAGATCAATGATCAATTGTTGTGTCTCCAAGGGGTGCCCCCCTCCCCGTACACAAAGGAGAGGAGGAGGGGGAGGGCCAGCCCTCTCTATGGCGCGCCCTAGGAGGAGTCCTACTCCCACCGGGAGTAGGATTCCCCCCTTCCAAGTAGTAGGAGTAGGAGTCAGGGAAAGGGGAGAGAGAAGAGAAGGAAGGAGGGGGCGCAGCCCCTCCCCCTAGTCCAATTCGTACTAGGCCTTGGGGGCGCCCAGCCTCTCCTCTCTCTTTCCCCTAAAGCCCAATAAGGCCCATATACTCCCCGGCGAATTCCCGTAACTCTCCGGTACTCCGAAAAATACCCGAATCACTCGGAACCTTTCCGATGTCTGAATATAGTCGTCCAATATATCAATCTTTACGTCTCGACCATTTCGAGACTCCTCGTAATGTCCCCGATCTCATCCGGGACTCCGAACTACCTTCGATACATCAAAACACATAAACTCATAATATAACCGTCATCGAACTTTAAGCGTGCGGACCATACGGGTTCGAGAACAATGTAGACATGACCGAGACATGTATCTGGTCAATAACCAATAGCGGAACCTGGATGCTCATATTGGCTCCCACATATTCTACGAAGATCTTTATCGGTCAAACCGCATAACAACATACGTTGTTCCCTTTGTCATCGGTATGTTACTTGCCCGAGATTCGATCGTCGGTATCTCAATACCTAGTTCAATCTCATTACCGGCAAGTCTCTTTACTCGTTCCGTAATACATCATCCCGCAACTAACTCATTAGTTACAATGCTTGCAAGGCTTATAGTGATGTAAATTACTGAGTGGGCCCAGAGATACCTCTCCGACAATCGGAGTGACAAATCCTAATCTCGAAATACGCCAACCCAACAAGTACCTTCGGAGACACCTGTAGAGCACCTTTATAATCACCCAGTTACGTTGTGACGTTTGGTAGCACACAAAGTGTTCCTCCGGTAAACGGGAGTTGCATAATCTCATAGTCATAGGAACATGTATAAGTCATGAAGAAAGCAATAGCAACATACTAAACGATCAAGTGCTAAGCTAACGGAATGGGTCAAGTCAATCACATCATTCTCCTAATGATGTGATCCCGTTAATCAAATGACAACTCATGTCTATGGCTAGGAAACTCAACCATCTTTGATTAACGAGCTAGTCAAGTAGAGGCATACTAGTGACACTATGTTTGTCTATGTATTCACACATGTATCAAGTTTCCGGTTAATACAATTCTAGCATGAATAATAAACATTTATCATGAAATAAGGAAATAAATAATAACTTTATTATTGCCTCTAGGGCATATTTCCTTCAGTCTCCCACTTGCACTAGAGTCAATAATCTAGTTCACATCGCCATGTGATTTAACACCAATAGTTCACATCACCATGTGATTAACACCCATAGTTCACATCGTCATGTGACCAACACCCAAAGGGTTTACTAGAGTCAATAATCTAGTTCACATCGCTATGTGATTAACACCCAAAGAGTACTAAGGTGTGATCATGTTTTGCTTGTGAGAGAAGTTTAGTCAACGGGTCTGCCACATTCAGAGCCGTATGTATTTTGCAAATATTCTATGTCTACAATACTCTGCACGGAGCTACTCTAGCTAATTGCTCCCACTTTCAATATGTATCCAGATTGAGACTTAGAGTCATCTGGATCAGTGTCAAAACTTGCATCGACGTACCCTTTACGACGAACCTTTTGTCACCTCCATAATCGAGAAACATATCCTTATTCCACTAAGGATAATTTTGACCGCTGTCCAGTGATCTACTCCTAGATCACTATTGTA
The DNA here is from genome assembly GCF_018294505.1 of Triticum aestivum. Taxonomy (NCBI): domain Eukaryota; kingdom Viridiplantae; phylum Streptophyta; class Magnoliopsida; order Poales; family Poaceae; genus Triticum; species Triticum aestivum. The sequence goes on from NC_057811.1 coordinate 415,628,208, forward strand.
CTCCCTTGCAAAACACAGTGTAGGGTATACAATAGATCTGGTACACAGCATGGCATACTTTATAGAACCTATGGCTGAGGCATAGGGAATGACTTTCATTCTCTTTCTATCTTCTGCCGTGGTCGGGCTTTGAGTCTTACTCAATTTCACACCTTGTAACACAGGCAAGAACTCTTTCTTTGACTGTTCCATTTTGAACTACTTCAAAATCTTGTCAAGGTATGTACTCATTGAAAAAACTTATCAAGCGTTTTGATCTATCTCTATAGATCTTGATGCTCAATATGTAAGCAGCTTCACCGAGGTCTTTCTTTGAAAAAACTCCTTTCAAACACTCCTTTATGCTTTGCAGAATAATTCTACATTATTTCCGATCAACAATATGTCATTCACATATACTTATCAGAAATGTTGTAGTGCTCCCACTCACTTTCTTGTAAATACAGGCTTCACCGCAAGTCTGTATAAAACTATATGCTTTGATCAACTCATCAAAGCGTATATTCCAACTCCGAGATGCTTGCACCAGTCCATAGATGGATCGCTGGAGCTTGCACATTTTGTTAACACCTTTAGGATCGACAAAACCTTCTGGTTGCATCATATACAACTCTTCTTTAATAAATCCATTAAGGAATGCAGTTTTGTTTATCCATTTGCCAGATTTCATAAAATGCGGCAATTGCTAACATGATTCGGACAGACTTAAGCATAGATACGAGTGAGAAACTCTCATCGTAGTCAACACCTTGAACTTGTCGAAAACCTTTTGCGACAATTCTAGCTTTGTAGATAGTAACACTACTATCAGCGTCCGTCTTCCTCTTGAAGATCCATTTAATCTCAATGGCTCGCCGATCATTTGGGCAAGTCAATCAAAGTCCATACTTTGTTCTCATACATGGATCCCATCTCAGATTTCATGGCCTCAAACCATTTCGCGGAATCTGGGCTCATCATCGCTTCCTCATAGTTCGTAGGTTCGTCATGGTCAAGTAACATGACCTCCAGAATAGGATTACCGTACCACTCTGGTGTGGATCTCACTCTGGTTGACCTACGAGGTTCGGTAGTAACTTGATCTGAAGTTACATGATCATCATCATTAGCTTCCTCACTAATTGGTGTAGGAGTCACAGGAACCGGTTTCTGTGATGAACTACTTTCCAATAAGGGAGCAGGTACAGTTACCTCATCAAGTTCTACTTTCCTCCCACTCACTTCTTTCGAGAGAAACTCCTTCTCTAGAAAGGATCCAAATTTAGTAACGAATATCTTGCCTGCGGATCTGTGATAGAAGGTGTACCCAACTGTCTCCTTTGGGTATCCTATGAAGACACATTTCTCTGATTTTGGTTTGAGCTTATCAGGATGAAACTTTTTCTTATAAGCATTGCAATCCCAAACTTCAAGAAACGACAACTTTGGTTTCTTGCCAAACCACAGTTCATACGGTGTCGTCTCAACGGATTTAGATGGTGCCCTATTTAACATGAATGCAGCTGTCTCTAATGCATCACCCCAAAACGATAGTGGTAAATCGGTAAGAGACATCATAGATTGCACTATATCCAACAAAGTACGGTTATGATGTTCGGACACACCATTATGATGTGGTGTTCCAGGTGGCACGAATTTGTGAAACTATTCCACATTGTTTTAATTGAAGACCAAACTCGTAACTCAAATATTCGTCTCCGTGATCAGATCGTAGAAACCTTATTTTCTTGTCACGATGATTTTCCACTTCACTCTGAAATTCTTTGAACTTTTCAAATGTTTCAGACTTATGTTTCATCAAGTAGATATACCCATATCTGCTCAAATCATCTGTGAAGGTCAGAAAATAACGATACCCGCCGCGAGCCTCAACACTCATCGGACCACATACATCAGTATGTATGATTTCCAACAAATCTGTTGCTTGCTTCATTGTTCCGGAGAACGGCGTTTTAGTCATCTTGCCCAAGAGGCATGGTTCGCAAGCATCAAGTGATTCATAATCAAGTGATTCCAAAATCCCATCAGCATGGAGTTTCTTCATGCGTTTTACACCAATATGACCTAAACGGCAGTGCCACAAATAAGTTGCACTATCATTATTAACTTTGCATCTTTTTGGCTTCAATATTATGAATATGTGTATCACTACGATCGAGATCCAACAAACCATTTTCGTTGGTGTGTATGACCATAGAAGGTTTTATTCATGTAAACAGAACAACAATTGTTCTCTAACTTAAATGAATAACCGTATTGCAATAAACATGATCAAATCATATTCATGCTCAACGCAAACACCAAATAACACTTATTTAGGTTCAACACTAATCCCGAAAGTATAGGGAGTCTGCGATGATGATCATATCAATCTTGGAACCACTTCCAACACACATCGTCACTTCACCCTTAACTAGTCTCTGTTTATTCTGCAACTCCCGTTTCGAGTTACTAATCATAGCAACTGAACTAGTATCAAATACTTAGGGGTTGCTATAAACACTAGTAAAGTACACATCAATAACATGTATATCAAATATACCTTTGTTCACTTTGCCATCCTTCTTATCCGCCAAATACTTGGGGCAGTTCCGCTTCCAGTGACCAGTTCCTTTGCAGTAGAAGCACTCAGTCTCAGGCTTAGGTCCAGACTTGGGCTTCTTCACTTGAGCAGCAACTCGCTTGCCGTTCTTCTTGAAGTTCCCCTTCTTCCCTTTGCCCTTTTCTTGAAACTAGTGGTCTTGTCAACCATCAACACTTGATGTTTTTCTTGATTTCTACCTTCGTCGATTTCAGCATCACGAAGAGCTTGGGAATCGTTTCCGTTATCCCTTGCATATTATAGTTCATCACGAAGTTCTAGTAACTTGGTGATAGTGACTAGAGAACTCTGTCAATCACTATCTTATCTGGAAGATTAACTCCCACTTGATTCAAGTGATTGTAGTACTCAGACATTCTGAGCACATGCTCACTAGCTGAGCAATTCTCCTCCATCTTGTAGGCAAAATATTGTCAGAGGTCAAATACCTCTCGACACGGGCATGAGTATGAAATACCAATTTCAACTCTTGGAACATCTTATATGTTCCGTGGCGTTTCAAAACATTTTTGAAGTCCCGGTTCTAAGCCGTAAAGCATGGTGCACTAAACTATCAAGTAGTCATCATACCGAGCTTTTGTCAAACGTTCATAACGTCTGCATCTGCTCCTGCAATAGGTCTGTCACCTAGCGGTGCATCAAGGACATAATTCTTCTGTGCAGCAATGAGGATAATCCTCAGATCACGGATCCAATCCGCATCATTGCTACTAACATCTTTCAACTCAGTTTTCTCTAGGAACATATCAAAATAAAACAGGGGAGCTAAACGCGAGCTATTGATCTACAACATAGATATGCTAATACTACCAGGACTAAGTTCATGATAAATTAAAGTTCAATTAATCATATTACTTAAGAACTCCCACTTAGATAGACATCCCTCTAATCCTCTAAGTGATCACGTGATCCAAATCAACTAAACCATGTCCGATCATCACGTGAGATGGAGTAGTTTCAATGGTGAACATCACTATGTTGATCATATCTACTATATGATTCACGCTCGACCTTTCGGTCTCAGTGTTCCGAGGCCATATCTGTTATATGCTAGGCTCGTCAAGTTTAACCTGAGTATTCCGCGTGTGCAACTGTTTTGCACCCGTTGTATTTGAACGTAGAGCCTATCACACCCGATCATCACGTGGTGTCTCAGCACGAAGAACTTTCGCAACGGTGCATACTCAGGGAGAACACTTATACCTTGATAATTTAGTGAGAGATCATCTTATAATGCTACCGTCAATCAAAGCAAGATAAGATGCATAAAAGATAAACATCACATGCAATCAATATAAGTGATATGATATGGCCATCATCATCTTGTGCTTGTGATCTCCATCTTCGAAGCACCGTCATGATCACCATCGTCACCGGCGCGACACCTTGATCTCCATCGTAGCATCGTTGTCGTCTCGCCAACTTATGCTTCTACGACTATCGCTACCGCTTAGTGATAAAGTAAAGCATTACAGGGCGATTGCATTGCATACAATAAAGCGACAACCATATGGCTCCTGCCAGTTGCCGATAACTCGGTTACAAAACATGATCATCTCATACAATAAAATATAGCATCATGCCTTGACCATATCACATCACAACATGCCCTGCAAAAACAAGTTAGACGTCCTCTACTTTGTTGTTGCAAGTTTTACGTGGCTGCTACGGGCTGAGCAAGAACCGTTCTTACCTACGCATCAAAACCACAACGATAGTTTGTCAAGTTGGTGCTGTTTTAACCTTCGCAAGGACCGGGCGTAGCCACACTCGGTTCAACTAAAGTTGGAGAAACTGACACCCGCTAGTCACCTGTGTGCATAGCACGGCGGTAAAACCAGTCTCGCGTAAGCGTACGCGTAATGTCGGTCCGGGCCGCTTCATCCAACAATACCGCCGAACCAAAGTATGACATGCTGGTAAGCAGTATGACTTGTATCGCCCACAACTCACTTGTGTTCTACTCGTGCATATAACATCTACGCATAAAACCAGGCTCGGATGCCACTGTTGGGGAACGTAGTAATTTCAAAAAAAATTCCTACGCACACACAGGATCATGGTGATGCATAGCAACGAGAGGGGAGAGTGTTGTCCACGTACCCTCGTAGACCGAAAGCGGAAGCGTTAGCACAACGCGGTTGATGTAGTCGTACGTCTTCACGATCCGACCGATCAAGTACCGAACGCACGGCACCTCCGAGTTCAGCACACGTTCAGCTCGATGACGTCCCTCGAACTCCGATCTAGCTGAGCTTTGAGGGAGAGTTTCGTCAGCACGACGGCGTGGTGATGATGATGATGTTCTACCGACGCAGGGCTTCGCCTAAGCACCGCTACGATATTATCGACGTGGATTATGGTGGAGGGGGGCATCGCACACGGCTAAGAGATCTATGATCAATTGTTGTGTCTCCAAGGGGTGCCCCCCTCCCCGTATATAAAGGAGTGGAGGAGGGGGAGGGTCGGCCCTCTCTATGGCGCCCCCTAGGAGGAGTCCTACTCCCACCGGGAGTAGGATTCCCCCCTTCCAAGTAGTAGGAGTAGGAGTCAAGGAAAGGGGAGAGAGAAGAGAAGGAAGGAGGGGGCGCAGCCCCTCCCCCTAGTCCAATTCGGACTAGGCCTTGGGGGGCGCCAGCCTCTCCTCTCTCTTTCCCCTAAAGCCCAATAAGGCCCATATACTCCCCGGCGAATTCCCGTAACTCTCCGGTACTCCGAAAAATACCCGAATCACTCGGAACCTTTCCGATGTCCGAATATAGTCGTCCAATATATCGATCTTTACGTCTCGACCATTTTGAGACTCCTCGTCATGTCCCCGATCTCATCCGGGACTCCGAACTACCTTCAGTACATCAAAACACATAAACTCATAATATAACCGTCATCGAACTTTAAGCGTGCGGACCCTACGGGTTCGAGAACAATGTAGACATGACCGAGACACATCTTCGGTCAATAACCAATAGCGGAACCTGGATGCTCATATTGGCTCCCACATATTCTACGAAGATCTTTATCGGTCAAACCGCATAACAACATACGTTGTTCCCTTTGTCATCGGTATGTTACTTGCCCGAGATTCGATCGTCGGTATCTCAATACCTAGTTCAATCTCGTTACCGGCAAGTCTCTTTACTCGTTCCGTAATACATCATCCCGCAACTAACTCATTAGTTACAATGCTTGCAAGGCTTATAGTGATGTGCATTACTGAGTGGGCCCAGAGTTACCTCTCCGACAATCGGAGTGACAAATCCTAATCTTGAAATACGCCAACCCAACAAGTACCTTCGGAGACACCTGTAGAGCACCTTTATAATCACCCAGTTACGTTGTGACGTTTGGTAGCACGCAAAGTGTTCCTCCGGTAAACGGGAGTTGCATAATCTCATAGTCATAGGAACATGTATAAGTCATGAAGAAAGCAATAGCAACATACTAAACGATGAAGTGCTAAGCTAGCGGAATGGGTCAAGTCAATCACATCATTCTCCTAATGATGTGATCCCGTTAATCAAATGACAACTCATGTCTATGGCTAGAAAACTCAACCATCTTTGATTAACAAGCTAGTCAAGTAGAGGCATACTAGTGACACTATGTTTGTCTATGTATTCACACATGTATCAAGTTTCCGGTTAATACACTTCTAGCATGAATAATAAACATTTATCATGAAATAAGGAAATAAATAATAACTTTATTATTGCCTCTAGGGCATATTTCCTTCATTATTTTCATTTTATAGCAACTTTATATCATTTTTTGGGACTAACATATTGACATAGTGCCCAGTGTCAGTTGTTGTTTTTTTACTTGACGGAATATCAATACCAAACGAAGTCCAAATGCCATGAAACTTTTTTTAGATTTTTTTCTGCCTAGAAGACAACTTGGGAGCCAAGGAAGTACAAGAGGGGAGGCTCGTGGGGCCCACAAGGCACCAGGGCACGCCAGAGGCCCCTAGCACGCCTTGGTGGGTAGTGGAGCCCACAGGCCCCCTCTCCACCACCTCTCAGCTCTATAAATACCCAAATATTCCAAAAACCCTAGGGGATTCTACGAAAAACAATTCTAGCCACCGCAAGTTCTAGAACCATGAGATCCAATCTAGAGCCCTATTCCGGCACCTTGCCGGAGGGGAACACGATAACAGAGGGGTTCATCGTCCTCATTGGTGCTCCTTCGATAGTTTACAACAGACCTACAGGTCCGTAGGCAGTAGCTAGATGGCTTCTTCTCTCTTTTTAATTCTCAATACATTGTTCTCCTCGATGTTCTTGGAGATCTATTTGATGTAATGACTTTTTGCGGTGTGTTTGTTGGGATCCGATGAAATGCGAGTTTATGATCAGATCTATCTATGAATATTATTTGATCTATTATTTGAGCCTTGTATTTCTTCTCCGAAACTTTGGTTTGGTTTGGCCAACTAGATTGATTTTTCTTGCAATGGGAAGAGGTGCTTTGTGATGGGTTCGATCTTGCGGTGCTCAATCTCAGTGACAGAAGGAGAAGTGACACGCATGTATCGTTGCAATTAAGGATAAAAAGATGGGGTCTATTCCTACATGAATAGATCTTGTCTACATTATGTCATTGTTCTTATTGCATTACTCCATTTTTCCATGAACATAATACACTAGATGCATGCAGGATAGCGGTCGATGTGTGGAGTAATAGTAGTAGATACAGAATTGTTTCGGTCTACTAATCTTGGACGTGATGCCTATATAGATGATTATTGCCTTGGATATCGTAATAATTATTTGCCCTTCTATCAATTGCCTAAAAGTAATTTGTTTTTCCCACCGTATGCTATTTTCTCGAGAGAAGCCACTAGTGAAATCTACGGCCCCGGTGCATTTCCTATCATATTGTTTTCAGATCTATTATTCCAAAAACCACAAAATACCTTGTTGCACTTTTTCTTTATTTATTTTATTTTGTGTTTTTCTCAGATCTATCTATTGATGGAAATATGCGCTAGAGGCAATAATAAAGTTGTTATTATTATATTTCCTTATTCATGATAAGATTTATTATTCATGCTAGAATTGTATTAACCGGAAACTTAGATACATGTGTGGATACATAAAAAAATATCATGTCCCTAGTGAGTCTCTACTAGACTAGCTCGTTGATCAAAAGATGGTTAATATTTTAGCCGTGTGCTCGTTGATCAATATATGAGGGAGGGGGCGCCACACAAACCCACGACAATCTCTTAGCCGTGTGCGGCGCCCCTCTCCATAGTTTCATCCGTCTAGTTTTTCCGCAGTGTGCGGTGAAGCCCTGCGGAACAAGTTCACCACCTCCGTCACCATGTCGTCGTGCTGCCGGAACTCGTCTACCACTTCGCCCGTCTTACTAGATCAAGAAGGCGAGGACGTCATCGAGCTGAACGTGTGCTGAACGAGGAGGTGCCGTACGTTCAGTACTTGATTGGTTGGATCATGAAGGTGTTCGACTACATCAACCGCGTTAATAAACGCTTCCGCTTAACGGTCCATGAGGGTACGTAGACACACTCTCCCCTCTCATAGCTATGCATCTCCAAGGATAGATCTTATGTGTGCGTAGAAAAAAATTGTTTTCCATGCAACATTCCCCAACATCTATCAAATCTCATACAATTTAGTCTATCTCAATACTGAGGAGGGATTGACAATCCCTCTTACGCGTTGGGTTGCAAGTATTTGTTATTCGTGTGCAGGTAATGTTTACATAGTGTTGATTGGTTCTCCTACTGGATTGATAATCTTGGTTTCATAACTGAGGGAAATACTTATCGTTGTTGTGCTGCATCATCCTCTCCTTTTCGGGGAAATACCAACGCGGATACAAGCAATCAACCACCTCCATCTCCGGTAGGCTATCCTCTTGTTCCATGCATCGGCGGCGGAGGGGGAAGAGAGGGGGAGAAAAGGGCAAGAATTGAGTGGATAGCGGCGGGATGGAAGAAGAGAGTGAAGATTTTTCCGTGGAAACAGTGCGAGCAGCTACAAAAGCGCGGGATCCGCCTTCCTTTTGAGTGGGCTAGGATTGTCAGAGTCCAACTTGCCTCATGTTCGAACTCCCGTAAAGGCCTTCACGTTTAGTTCCGGTTTGTGGGAACATCATGGTCCGGACTACTCCGCGGACGGATGAGAGTCGGCGTTGGATAACTTCTAAGATCGGGACAGCTGCAGTCGGACGGATACTACATGTTTGAGGATCAGCGTTGAAGATGCCCTCATGCAAGATGCTATGTGCGCATTTAGACTGCGGCCGAGCGTACGTGTATATGTATAAGGTCTTGGCAAATTCAAAGTGGATTGAGCTTTTCTTATGCCTACGCATATGCGTGTCTACTGGGTAGCATGGTGCCGTAGCAGGCAAATCCTATTTGACGCATTTTGTGTCAAACAATCGGGGAAACGCACACGCGAGGCGACCTATCGAGAGATTTGGGCCGGCCCATCTGTTTCGGTTTTGGAAACCTTCTAGAGGACTTCCAGTCGGTTTTTACTAATTTTGGGAACCTTCTAGAAGGTTCCTGAACCGTTGCTTATTTTTCCTTTCATTTTTTCGTTTTCCTTGTTTTTTCCTCTTTTCTGTACTTTTTTGTTTTTTTCTGTTTCTTTTTTTTTCTGTTTCTTTTTTGTTTTTTCTTTTCTCTTTAATTTGTTTCAAGTTTTTTTTTCAAGTTTTTTTTCTTTTTCGCCAACTTTTCCGAAAATAAAAAAGTTCACATTTATTCCTCTACTAAAATTTTGTTCTGAAATTCCAAAAAAGTAAAAGTATTTCCAAATTTGTTCACTTATTTACAAATAATGTTCGAAAATTCAAAAAAATATAAGAATGTTTGAACAATTTTATAATTTTGTTCATGAATTTGAAAATTGTTCACGTTTTGAAAATTTGTTCTCAAAATCAAAGAAAATTGTTCACATTTTTATTTTTGTTGACAAATTTAAAATATGTTTGGGGTTTGAAATAATGTTCTGGCTTTACAAATTTATTCAGAAATTCAAAATATGTTCAGGCTTTAAAATATTGTTTGCAAATTCATAAAATATTTTGGTTTTTCGAAATAATTGTTCAAATTTTGAGAAATGTGTCTTGTTTTCAGTATTTGTTCCCTTTTTTCCGAAAAAAGTTTGTGTTTGTTATAAAATTGTTCGTCTTTTTGAAAATGTTCTTGTTTGCAATTTTGGGATTTTTTTAGAAACTTCCAAGTTTTATCGCTGTCGCTGTTGTTTCTTTTACTGTTGCGCTGAAAATTGTTCATGTTTTGAAAATTTGTTCTGAAATTCAAAAAAATGCTTGCATTTTTATTTTTGTTCAAAAATTTAAAATATGTTTTTGGTTTGCAATAATGTTCTAGCTTTACAAATTTTTGAGCAATTCAAAATATGTTCAGATTTTAAAATTTTGTTCAGAAATTCACAAAATGTTTGAGTTTTGAAATAATTGTTCGCAATTTTGGGAAATGTTTCTTGTTTTCAATGTTTATTCCTTTTTTTAATAAAAGATTGTGTTTGTTACAAAATTGTTCGTCATTTTGAAAAATGTTCTTGTTTGCGATTTCGGGATTTTTTAGAAACTTCAAGTTTAACCGCTGTTCTGTTGTTTCTTTCACTGTGGTTTTGAAAATTGTTCACGTTTTGCAAACTTGTTTTGAATTTCAAAAGAAATATATTTTTATTTTCGTTCACAAATTTGAAATATGTTTGGGTTTGAAGTAATGTCCTAGCTTTACAACTTTGTTCAGAAATTCAAAATATTTTCAGGTTTTAAATTTTTGCTTGCAAATTGAGAAATGTTTCATGTTTACAATGTTTGTTCCTTTTTTCGAAAAAAGTTTGTGCTTGTTACAAAAAAATTCGTCATTTTGAAAAATGTTATCATTTGCAATTTTGGGATTCCTTAGAAACTTCAAGTTTTATCGTTGTTGCTGTTGTTTCTTTTAATGTTGTGCTGCACATTTAGCACAAGAGCTAATTGGCCACGGCTGCTAGCGTACCGTGCTCGAGACCTGTAGGTCACCTGTTCGAATCCCAGCACCAGCGTATTTCTTTTTTTTGCGTTTTTTCATCTCGCTCATGCCAAATGGGCCGGCCCAGGTTTGCCACGCCTGTGCGAAACATCGACACTTCGACGCAATTAGCGTCGCATAGGAGCTCCCGCCGTAACGACCACAGCTCGCGCGCACGGTCCAGCGGGTCTCCTGGATTTCTGCTAAAACAGGATGGGCCCAACCGTAGCAATACAGCTCGCATGGTGTCCGAAGATATGCGTGTCTACGGGTAGCCTAGGCCCAACAAAGGCTATGTTCCGACTTTTTCGGGGACAACTAGTTAACGAGCGCTCCTTCGGAAGCCTCGCAACGATCAGCCCCACTTGGCGCGCTCTCAGCCATTCGCCACATGTTGCGCTCTAGACGCTCCCTCCAGATTTTTATTTTTATTTTTCCGCATGCGTTTTCGGCTTTTTAAATGGTTTTTTTCCCGGGTTTTTTCGACGTTTTGGTTTTTCCCCGGTCTTTCTTAGTGTTTCGACCAATTTTTTTGGAAAAGAACATTTTTTGCGCGAAAAAACGCGTTTACTTTTTTTTTCTTTCGTGAAAAGTCACGTTTTTTTTCGCGAGAGGCACGGTTGTGCTTTAGCGAGAGTCACGGCCGTGCCTTTCGGAAACGAAAAAAAACGTGTTTTCTGTTTTTTTTTTTCTTTCGCGAGAGTCACGGTTTTTACTTTCGCGAGAGGCACGGTTGTGCTTTCCTGAGAGTCACGGTCGTGCCTCTTGGAAAGGGAAAAAGAAAACGCGTTTTCTGTTTTTTTTCTTTCGCGAGAGTCACGGTTTTGCTTCCACGAGAGGCATGGTTGTGCTTTTGCGAGAGTCACGGCCGTGCCTCTCGGAAAGGGAAAAAAATACGCGTTTTTTGTTTTTTTCTTTCGCGAGAGTCACGGTTTTGCTTTTGCCAGAGGCACGGTTGTGCTTTCGCGAGAGTCACGGGCGTGCCTCTTTCGGAAAGGGAAAAAACGCGTTTTCTGTTTTTTTTCTTTCCACGAGAGTCACGGTTTTGCTTCCACGAGAGAAACGGTTCTGATTTCGCGAGAGGCACGGGCGTGCCTCTTTCGGAAAGGGAAAAAACCGTGCTCCCGGGGGTGGTTTTTTCGTCCGGTTATTTTCGAAAAAAAAAGTTCGTCAAAATCTATCAACATGGGATCTAGTTTTGAAGATCTTGACGCGAGGAATCCAATGGTGAAAACGGTTTGAGATTTGGACGCACGGTTTAAAAGATAAAAACATTTTGAATAAACGAATCTACGAAAAAAGGGAAAACTCCCAGGTTGCGACAAGTGGCGCGCTGCATGTGCGCCACTTGTCGTGACCTGGGAAGATGGAGTGTTCTTTGCAACGAGTACTCTTTAATTAGTGATTTCGGACTTTTTCCTACTGAAATGAGTTATCTTCTTTTTTATCCTTTTGATGGGGAAACGGGCCATCTTCAGACTTTGAGCGAAAAGAATTGGGGGCGAGCTCCTGTACTTCAGCGCTGGTTTTTGCATCTGGCGCTCGCGCACTGTGCTCCTGGGCCGGCCCAACAACCTGCTGTCAAACACAGAGAACACAAAGAAAATAAATTAAGAAGGTTGTTACTTATCAGTATTATGGGAAAAGGTGGTTCCAACTTTGTATGTGAGTGTTGATGGCTCTAGCTAATAACCACCAGGTCGAGCTCATTTGGTCGACCTCTATCTAGAAACCGTGCTATTTGATCGTTCCTTTAGTTAACGTATGCATGGCTAGTATAATTTATTTCAAAGGAAAGTACAAATTTAAAAGTGAATTCTTAAAAATATTGAGAACAACCAAGAATTTAAAAAAAAATCATAGAAATACGAAAAGTTTCATCAATTTTCAAAAAAATGTGCACGAATTTGAAAAAGTTCCACAATTTAGAAAAACAATGATTGAATTTCAAAAAAGTTCGTGATTTAGAAAAATAGTTCATCTATTTAGAAAAAATATTTAAATGTTTCTCTAAAAATAATAAAGTTCATCGAATTGGGAAAAGTTCACCAATTTTGAAAAAAGTTCATCAATTTTTGAAAGGAAACTTGAATTAAAAAAGTTCATTAATTCTGAAAAAGTTCATCAGTTTTGAAAATAAGGAAATCAATTTTGAAATAAAAAATTGTGCAATTCGTGAAAAAATGAAAAGAAAAAAATCACAGAAAAAACGACAAAACGGAACAAAAAACCGGAAAGAAAACAATACATGTTACATTTTCCATAATAAGAAAGGAGAAAGAAATGAGTGAGCACATCAAAGTATCATGTCACAGTTGTTAGCGCATGTCTGACTGAAACTGAAGATCTTCAGTTCAAATCTCTCCACTCGCAACGCACGCAGATTTTTGAACGTTGGAAAGAAGAAGAAAAAAACAAATGGGCCAAGCCCGGGACGGCAGGGTGGTGTGCGTCGAGTTGCGAAAAGCACTATAACGAGCGCCTTAAGTGACGAGTAGGGATCGCAGGAATTAGGAAATTATCAGGAGAGCTTCTACCATGCTCCTTAAGCCCTAGGGAGAGTAGTTGGCGCTCACGCAGAACCCCTCATGGGCCGGCCTAACAAAGCAGGCAGCCGATCGATCGCTCGCCTGCTCGCCAGTTTTCCTGCTTCGATGGTACCCATGGACCGGTTGAGGTTGCTGGTCCACCATTGACCGGTTAACCATTCACTATTGGCTTTTTTAGAATTAAAAAACAATGTTCACAAACACAAAAAAGTTCACCGAATTCGAATTTAGTTCGGAAATTTTATTTTTTGTTAGGATTTTCAAAAATATTGTGTATTTTCAAGAAAAAACAATGATTTGAAAATGTTCATTGATTTTTTAAAATTGCTGATATTAAAAAATTTCGTCGACTTTGAAAAAATATTGCCAATTTGGAAAGTTCATCAATTTAAAAAAATCATGAATTTGGAAAAGTTTCATGAATTTAAAGTTCATCGATTTTGAAATCAAAATCGGAATATAAAAAAAACTCAAGGATATTTGAAAAAAATCACTGGTTTGAAAAAGGTTCATGGATTTTAATAAAAGTTCACGTCACTTAAAAAAATCACGAATGTGGAAAAAGTTCATCTTTTTGTAAAAAGATGTCATATGAAAAACAATCATGTATTTTGGGAAAAAAGTTCATAGATCAAAAAAAGTTCATGAATTTACAGAAAAGGGTTGTTTGTAAACTTCAACAAATCCTCCACTGTACCCATCAATATTGATAATGCTACTGCCCTTGACTTAGCCGAGAACTTTGGATGCAGAATTGAAAGCCTTCCATTACATACTTGGGATTACCCCGAACCACGAAACCCTCTATGCATGATCTTATGCCAACTATAGCCAAAATTGATAAAAGACTATCTGGAGTTGCAAATTTCATGAATTATGCTGGCAGATTGACATATGTTAATTCGGTGGCTGCATCTATGCCCATTTTTGCTATGTGCACATCCAATGTTCATTATACAGTCTTGGAGCATGTCAACAAAGCTGCCGGGAATTTCCTCTGGTACGGAAATGATATAAACAAAAAGGGGAAATGTCTTGCTAGTTGGAAGATGATTTGCAAACCAAAAAAACAAGGTGGACTTGGTGTCCTAAATCTCAGAATCCAGAATATTGCTCTGATGATCAAGCACCTTCACAAGTTCTACAATTATGGGAACATCCCATGGGTCAATTTGGTGTGGCAGGCATATTATTCTAACAAAAACATACCTCATGCATGCTCCAACAAAGGATCTTTCTGGTGGAGGAACTGTGTAAGTTTAACTGATTTATACAGAGGTATGACAACTTGCAAAGTAAACAAAGGAGACTCTGTTTTGTTATGGGAAGATGTATGGAAAGGTAGCATTCTTAAAAGGAAAATGGGATGAACTACTCATATGCAACAAACACCAAGATCACAATCCAGCAGGAAAAATCTATGATTGACCATAGTAGCATGTTCCAACTACCTCTATCTATGATTGCTTATGGTCAATTAATATGCCTATCCGAACACCTTGAAGAAATTAGAGATAATCAGGAACATGATAAATGGGTTTTTATGTGGGGAAACTCCAAGTATTCTGCAAAGAAAATCTATGAAATCCTTATAGGAAATCAACAAGCCCCCTTGCCAATGCAATGGATATGGGAATCATGCTGCCTCCCAAGACATAAATTTTTGTGTTGGCTGATGCTCAATGACAGAATAAACACCTGTGATTTACTCAGTAGAAAAAAGTCACACTGGATAGCACAGAGTGTATATTATGTAGAGATAATCTGGAAGACAGAACTCACCTGCTATTCAGCTGCCCATTTAGTCAAGGTTTTTGGTGTAGTATTGGTATTGAATGGAACACTGATCTAAATATATGCATGATGATCATGGAAGCAAAGCAAAGATATAGTTGGGACTTCTTCATGGAGGTCTTAATAACTGGTAGCTGGGCCATATGGAATCAGAGAAATGATAAAATATTTGAAGACATCCCATGCTCCATCACAAATTGCAAGATCAGTTTCAAACGATATTTCCAAGACACTATGATCAGGGCCAGCCTAGTATCAAGGAGGGTACGTTGTCATGGCTAGACAGTATGTAAATTATCATATTGACGTATTAGATCTAAACTAATTGGATGTAACTAGCATACACATGTCTTCCATGTACTTTGTTTTTAACCCCTAACTACATAATGAAAAAGATCACAATAGGGATTTTTCCCTACTGTAGTTGGTCAAAAAAAAGAAAGTTCACGAATTTAAAAAAAATCAAATTTGAAAAAAATCTGTGGATTTAAAAAGAAAAGAAGGGCAAAATGAAAACGAAAAAAAAGAAAGAAAAAACAAGACAAAACCATGCATGAAAAAAAAGAACACCCAGAAAATCACCACCGAACCAGAACTAGTGAAAAAAAAACTTGGGTAGGCCCATATAGGAACTAACAATGTGTAGGAGTGTGCGCCTATGCGCAACAGCAACTAATCAACGAATACTCCTTAGAGAGCCCCCCCAAGGGTCACTTATGGTGGGTTGGGAGCCGCCATGTGTTGCGTGCTAGGCTCTCCCTCCAGATTTATTTTTATTTGTATTTTTTGTACGCGTCTTCAACTTTTAGATGATTTATTTTTTGGTCTTTTTTAGCTTTTCAGTTTTTCCCTGGTTTTCCTTAGGTTTTGGGCAAAAAAATAAAAAAAAATGCACAAAAAAACACGTTTTCTTTGTTTTTCCGCGAGAGGCACAGACTTAGTTCTCGTGGATGCACGAATTTAATTCCACGAGAGGCATAGTCATGCCTCTCGGAAAAGGAAAAAAATGTTTTTATTCCTTCCGCAAGAGGCACAGATTTAGTTCTCATGTAGGCGCGGATTTGCTTCCACGAGAGACACAACTGTGCCTTTCAGAAAAGGAAAAAACATGTTTTCTTTTTTCTTTTCCTTCCGCGAGAGGCACATATTTACTTCTCGTGGAGGCATGGATTTTCTTCGCTCGGAAAAGGAAAATAAACATTTTTTTCTTTCCGCGAGAGACATGGATTTACTTCTCGTGGAGGCAAACATTTGCTTCCTCGAGTGCCTCTCAGAAAAGGAAAAAAAATGTGTTTTTTCTCGAGAGGCACATGTTTACTTCTCGTGGAGGCACTAATTTGCTTTCGTGAGAGGCACATCCATGCCTCTCGAAAAGGGAAAATACTTGTTTTCTATTTATTCCGTGAGAGGCACAAATTGCCTTCTCGTGGAGGCACGGATTTGCTTCCACGAGAGGCACAGAAAAGGGGAAAATGTGTTTTTTTCGAAGACACAGATTTGCTTCCGCGAGCCTCTTCGGAAAGGAAAAGAAATGTGTTCCTCGTTTGGTTTCCATCATCCAATTTTTTTCGTGAAAAAAAAGTTCGTTCAAACCTATGGGTCTAGTTTTGGAATCTCAACGCAACTGATCCAACGATGAAAACGGTTTGACGGTTGGACGCACGGTTTAAAGGATAAAACGTTTTGAAGAAACGAATCTACGAGAAAAGGGAAACTCGCAGATTGCGACAAGTGGCGCATAGAGTGACCTTTGAAAAGAATACTTCTTAATTAGTGATTTTGCCTATATGCCAAATGACCTAAAACAGGTGCCTTAACGCTAGATAAATTCGGGAATTATTGGGGGTGTGGTGAGCACGAGATTGGGCCACAAGTCAGAACCTCGTTTTTTTATTTCACTTTTTTTGTTTTCTTTTCTTTTTAATTTTGTTTATGCTTCCAAATAGTCTATATATATACACATTAAAAATTTAAATACGTATAGAAAAATGTTTCTCATGTATACTAAAAATGTATAAAAAATAAATGCAATGTGTATGAAAAAATTGATCATGTATTAAAAAAATTATTCAAGCATTGAAAATGTTAATCAAGTATTTGAAAAATATTAATCTTGCTCTGAAAACTGTTAAATGTGCATTAAAAAATGTTTCTCATGTATGCCAAAAATGTATACAGAAATTATACAGCTTTTATGAAAAACAATTGATCGTCTATTTAGGAATTGTTAATCAAGCATTTAAAAATACCAATCAAGTATTTGAAAATTGTTAATCAAGTAACTGAAGAATGTTAAATATGTATAGAAAAAATGTTTCTCGTGAATACAAAAAATATATAGAAAAATATGCAATATTTATGAAAAAGTTGATCATGTATTCAAAAATGTAATCAAGCATTTGAATTTTTTTAAATGTGTATGGGAAATTGGTTTCTCATGTATACGAAAACCAATGAAAGCCGATAAAAAACCAAAAAAAATAAACGCGAGGAAACCCGGAGAAAATAAGAAAGAAAAAACTAGTAATAACTGAGAAAGAAACAAATGAAATGGTGAAAAACAAAGGAAAAATAAAATAAAAACCAATGAAAACTGAGAAAGAAAAAAGAAACCGGGTGAAGAGACAGAAAAGTAAAACGAAAATGAAAAACTACAGGACAAAAACACCTAGCGAATGAGATTTTTTCTTAAATGGGCCAGCCTAGTAGGTACACGTGGGGGATAAAACCTTCAACGAGGCGTATGTTAGTCTCAGTGTAAGCGAGATAAAATATTTGCGAATTATCAGAGCCACAACTAGGTTTCAATACCAGGAAAATTTGGTGTCGAAAAGATCTAATGTTTTATTTGTCAGTACGTTATAGTATTTTTCTCATATAACATCACTAATGTATTCTTGACTCTTTTTTGTTGGGAATGATGTATTTTTAACCCTAACTATGGCATGGAAACCGAGGTAGCTCGTCCACCTGAACAACTTTTATTAAGGCGACCCTGTCGAAATGTTAACAAAGGAGGCAGAAAAGGAGCGTCGAGCACAGCCACAACCCATTCATCATCATCTTCATCCACAAACCCTAACCGCCGCCATCTTCACCTCCATAGCCATCTCCACCACCATAGCCCTCTCTCATCTAGTTCATACTTGTAATCATGCATCGTACAAGGCATATATTGTAAGACATATTGTAATCAATCAATATCAAAGATGTGTTCTTTAATGATTTCTTCTCGTGATCTGATCTCCATGTGTGAGTAGTCCGGTAAGGTATGGGGTGAGGCATGAGCCTTGTAGCCCCAGGTATTTGATGAAGGGATCAATGGAAGTCTCTGACACAACGTCTTGTATGTGTGAAATAAACTTGTATCATGAAGTATCTCTTCTCTTGTCTGCAATCTACACCCCTGCAGGTACCCAGGATCATGGAGATCAAGCACCGGTGAGGCTAGGAGAAGGGGGACCATGAAGTGTTATACCGAACACTAGTGACAGTAAGGTTTAGTAGAGTAACATGGATCATATCCTTAGGGATTCATGACGTGTAGTCATTGAACGCCCAAAGCTTTTGTCTGATATTATTATCTTAATTATCGGGGCAACCCCGCAAGACGGATAGGGCCTTCGGCAGGACAACTGATTCTTGATGCAGGACTCGTGCCGGTCAGGATGTTATTTGGACAGATCCCCCATTCCAAACGAAGGAAACACCTCTTGATGGGTGACTTCCCGGGCAAAAACTAATACCATTTTTTATCCCAACACCAATACATGGTTGCAAGCAGTAAGTCCTTACCCCCATACCTTCTTTTTATGATAAGTGTTTGAGTTAATATTTGCTTGCTGATCCAGTCAAAAGCTGGATTTGACACTTCAGCAAAAGCTTGCTAGAGACCATTGCTTCAAGGGAATCTTCCTCTCGTGGGTTCGATAATCCAGGGTCACCTCTAGGGAAATAGGTGCGGGATACTCTTTTTAGTTCTAATACCGGGTCAACAAAAAGGAGACATCAAGCCCTTTTTCTGGCGCCGTTGCTGGGGAGGAGTTTAGTATTCCTAGTCTTTGTGTTTAGAATTTTTGTTAAAGTTAATTTTCAGTTTTTGTCTTTACTTTTCAGTTTAGTTTAAGTTTTATTTTGTTGCAAGTCTTCTCAGTAGAAAAATTCAAAAAGTTACTATGGACCATAATCTTGGGAGTTTTGCTACTGCTAGCAACAATTTCATGCGTGAAGTCGTGAACCTATAGCACAACCTGATGTTGCAGCTGCAGAATATGAGATCAAACCGAACTTAGTTTCCATGGTTCAACAGGACCAATTTGGAGTCTCTACTTCTGAGGATGCAGGTATGCATTTTACATAATTTTACTGAATTGTGAACATGACATGCATAAAGGATTATGACCCAGATGCTCTGAAACTTTGCTTATTTTCCTTTCTCCTTGAGAGGAAAAGCTAAAGAATGGCTTTTAGCTTTCCCTAAAGGCCGTATTACATCTTGGGATGCTTGTTGCAGCAAATTTTTATTTAAGTTTTCCCACCTGCAAAAATCATGCAATTACGTTATCAGATTACAGGTTTCAAGCAAGAGGAACGTGAACCACTAGCGTTTGCGTGGGATAGAATGAAAGAAGCTATAAGAAACTGCCCCAATCATGGAATGAAGGAGTGGTTAATCCTATGTTTTATAGTGGCTTGAACCATATGTCAAAAACTATGCTTGATACAGTGCAAGAGGAAAAATCGTGGGAAAACCCATAGAAGATGTCAAGAAGATACTAGATGATATGCAAGAGAACCATGCCCAATGGCATGTTGAAAGAACCGCCCCAAGAAGGTGAATGCATACAAGAAAATAGCTCAGAGTTGACAACCAAGCTAGAAGCACTTATCTCTTTGATGAAAGGTAAAGAAGAGGTAAATGTCAATGCCATCACTGATGAAGATATTAGTGATGTGAATTTTATTGCTCGTAATAGCTATAATCCCAATTGGAAAAACGATAGCTATGCTCCTAAACTTACTTATCCTAATAATGGACGAGCATCAAATAATTTTGGTGTAGCTAAGGTAGCAATAGAAATACTCTTGAAGAAACTCTTAAAAGTTTTATTGCTAGCCAGACTGAGCAGAACAAAAACTTCAAAAATATCTTGAAGAATCATAATTTACTCGGTCAATTGACCGAAGGCTCGACCCACAGAGAATTGTATAAGGCTCAGTCAAGCTTCGACATGGTGGGGTCTTCAAGATCATTACTCCAAACTTTTTATCTTACAGGTGGACCTCCTTTCGCAAAGTAGCACAAAAGTTTTCATGTTATTTACTTGAGTTCGACATATGAGGCGGCGACAACGGCGGGGGAAGGGAGAGGGCCGTGATGCTGAAATCGGGAGTACAATATCACTAAACAATACAAAGCGACTGAGTCACTAAGAAATAAAAGGTTATCTAAAATGACCGCTCATGCAAGCGCTCGCGGTCGCATGGAACGCCGTCGTTTTCTCTAGAGCCCCCCTGGCGCTTCCTGATGATTTGTTCATTCACCATTTTCCTTCCTTTCCTTTCTCCCACGTGATATCTTCCCTTTTTATCCCAATTCCCGTGGAAAAAATATCAAAGAGAGGATTGTGGAATCCTTTGCATTCATTAGTCATTAGTGGCAATATCGGAGCAAATATCTCTCTTTTGGTGAAATTTCTCGGTTTAAACAAGGTTGAAATGAGTGTAAAGTTATCACTCATTAGTGATGGCGATCTACTCCAACAAATCCGTCATCTTCATCAACACCTCAATGATGTGTACTACACAACTTATTTTTGTAGACTCGTGTTTTGGGCCTCCAAGCAGAGAGTTTTGTAGGACAACAACAAATTTCCCTCAAGTGGATGACCTAAGGTTTATCAATCCGTCGGAGGCGTAGGATGAAGATGGTCTCTCCAAAACAACCCTGCAATCAAATACAAGAAATATGTCGTGTCCGCAACACACCCAATGCAATGGGAAATTGTATAGGTGCACTAGTTCAGCGAAGAAATGGTGATACAAGTGTAGTACATATAGCAGATATAGGTTTTTGTAATCTGAAATTATAAATACAACAAGGTAGCAAGTGATAAAACAGAGCACAAACGGTATTACAATGCTTGAAAACAAGGCCTAGGATTCATACTTTCACTAGTGCAATCTCTCAACAGTACTAACATAGTTGAATCATAAACGACCCCTCAACGTGCGACAAAGAATCACTCCAAATTTCTTATCTAGCGGAGAACATAAGATGAAATTGTTGTAGGGTAAGAAACCACCTCAAAGTTTTCTTTTCCGATCAATCTATTGATCCATCCCTATAAGTGTCACAAACAACCTTAGAATTCGTACTAAAATAACACCATATCATGCGCATCAGCCAACTCTAATGTCA
The DNA here is from genome assembly GCF_018294505.1 of Triticum aestivum. NCBI lineage: Eukaryota > Viridiplantae > Streptophyta > Magnoliopsida > Poales > Poaceae > Triticum > Triticum aestivum. Next base: position 415,649,597 of record NC_057811.1, read on the forward strand.
CCTAGATACTCTAATGTCACCACAAGTATTCGTGAGTTGATTATTCGATACGCATCAAACAACTTTAGATTCATAATATTCAATCCAACACAAAAAACTTCAAAGAATGCCCAAGATTTGTACCAGAGAAAGTAGGACGAAAACGTGTATCAACCCTATGCATAAATTACGCAAATGTCATGATAACCCGCATGTTGAGTACCAAAACATATATCAAGTGAATCAACAGAACACCCCATTGTCACCACCGGTATCCACATGCACTGGTACGTGTCGATGCTATACACACGGTTTTTAACCCCTTTCCGCAACGACATTTGGAACCGTCGCCAAGTGAGTGTGGGCGATAGGGGGGTCCTTCCCACACGACCTAGAAACCGTCGGGAATAGGCCTTCCTGGCACACAGGCTGGGGCAAAATGAGCTTGTGTGCGATTGGGCGAGGCATCGAAACCCAATCGTTTCCGGTCGTATGTACATCCCACACGGTGAATCCCAGAAAAAATATTTCCGTTCGCATGTATATCACACACAGTCAATCCAAGGAATACGTTTCCGTTCTTCTGTACATCCCACACAGTCAATCCAGGAAAAACATTTTCGTTCGTATGTACATCCCACACAGTCAATCCAGGGAAAGCGTTTCCGTTCGTATGTACATCCCACACAGTCAATCCAGGGAGAACGTTTCCGTTCGTATGTAAATCCCACACAATTTTATGTATAGGCTCATGTGTGATAGGTGTAACTATCACACACACTCTACCTTGGTTAACCGTTTGCTTTTATCAAATACATCACACACGATTTGATGAAGAAAACTGTGTGACATTGCGCTATCCATCACAAGCGCTTTTACTGCTAGAACCGTTTGCAAAGTTCCATGACATATTTAGCAGGTTTATTAGTTTAAAATTAATAATTACAGTATTACGCAAATTCACATTTCATATTGAACAACTGTTTACCAATTTCATATCAGGCACATAAATATATTTTAACATCATAGTACGATAGCTACCTGAAAACAACATAGTACAACATATAGCTAGTTCAACTTCATAAGAACAATATTAGAACAATATATTCATTTCCCTAATCGAGATCATCCAGGATCGTCTTATCCACCTCTGCTTTCAGTTCAGTAAGAACCTATTTTGCACTGACCAACTGGGAAAGTGTCTCCTCCTTCGCCAACACTGATATATCTCCAACGTATCTATAATTTTTTATGGTTCCATGCTGTTATATTATCAATCTTGGATGTTTAATAATCATTTTATATCATTTTTTGGTACTAACCTATTGACATAGTGCCAAGTGCCAGTTGATGTTTTCTGCATGTTTTCTACATCGTAGGAAATCAATACCAAACGGAGTCCAAATGCGGCGAAACTTTTTGGCGATTTTTTTGGACCAGATGACATCCAGTGGGCCGAAGAAGCACCTGGGGGTGCTCTAAGGGGAGCACAACCCACCAGGGCCCAGGCGTGCCCAGCTGGGTTGTGCCCATCTCGGGTGCCCCCCGAACCGCCTCTTTGCTCTATAAATACCCCAATATTCCAGAAACCTAGGAGAGTCGACGAAAATCAATTCCAGCCGCCGCAGAGTCCAGAACCACCATATCCAATCTAGACACCATCATGGAGGGGTTCACCACTTCCATTGGTGCCTCTCCGATGATGCGTGAGTAGTTCTTTGTAGACCTACGGGTCCGTAGTTAGTAGTTAGATGGCTTCCTCTCTCTCTTTTGATTATCAATACAATGGTCTCTTGGAGATCCATATGATGTAACTCTTTTTGCGGTGTGTTTGTTGGGATCGGATGAACTTTGAGTTTATGATCAGATCTATCTTTTTATCCATGAATGTTATTTGAGTCTTCTTTGATCTCTTATATGCATGATTGCTTATAGCCTCATATTTCTTCTCCGATATTTGGGTTTTGTTTGGCCAACTTGATCTATTTATCTTGCAATGAGAAGAGGTGCTTTGTAGTGGGTTCGATCTTACGGTGCTTGATCCCAGTGACAGAAGGGGAACCGACACGTATGTATCGTTGCTACTAAGGATAATCTGATGGGTCTATTTTTACATAAATAGATCTTGTCTACATCATGTCATCATTCTTATTGCATTACTCCGTTTCTCCATGAACTTAATACACTAGATGCATGCTGGATAGCGGTCGATGTGTGGAGTAATAGTAGTAGATGCACGCAGGAGTCGGTCTACTAATCTTGACGTGATGCCTATATAGTGATCATTGCCTAGATATCGTCATGATTATTTGAAGTTCTATCAATTTCCCAACAGTAATTTGTTTACCCACCGTATGCTATTTTTCTCGAGAGAAGCCACAAGTGAAATCTACGACCCCCGGGTTTCTTCTTTATTATATTTGCCTTCACGATCTATTTTTATTTGCTTTTATTTTCAGATCTATTAATCCAAAAATACAAAAATACCTTGCTGCAATTTTTATTTATTTATTTTATCTCGCGTTTCCGTGAGATCTATTTATCCAATCTACTACAATTTTACCTATCTTTTTACCCGTGAGGGATTGACAACCCCTCTCTTACGTCGGGTTGCAAGTATTTGTTCTTTGTGTGCAGGAGTTGTTTACGTGGTGTTGCGTGGTTCTCCTACTGGTTCGATAACCTTGGTCTCATCACTGAGAGAAATACCTACCGTAGCTGTGCTGCATCATCCCTTCCTCTTTGGGGAAATAACGACGTAGTTCAAGCCGCATCATGCGGCGCGCCGCGCCTCTCGTCTGCGGCGCTCCAACGGTCTCGCCGTGCGGTGAGCCACAGCCTATCGGCGCGGACGCGCCTAGCTTGCTCTGCGGCGCGCCATCCATCATGTTGTGCAGCGAGCTGCAACCTCTTGGTGCTGACATGCCTATCTTGATCCGAGGCGCTGAAGCGCCATGCGCGAAGGGTCTGCTCAACCCTGGCGATGATGCGCATCACGGCGTCGTCCATCGCGTTGCCGGGGAGCGCCTCGGCCTCGACGGGCCGTGGCGCCTTCTCGTTTTCCTCTCGACAAGGTTGATGGCAGAGGCGGCGTTTTGGTGGGTTGGCATGCTTGCAAAAGGTGGATGTGCTACAGGCTACGCTTGTTGCCTCCGTGCGTCGCGCGCCGCCTAGGTTTATGCGCAATATCGCTGGGTGGCGGGAAACATGTGAGGAAATGGCAGGAAACAGTGGCGTGGCGTGTTCATAAAATGCCATCAATTAATGAAAACTTAGCATATAAGGAACATCGAGCTAACACAAGAAGTAGATGATGATCAGATGAACACAGACCACACTAGGGAACCCATCGATGATGAACTCATCAATCGCAAACGGTTGTATACTAGCAAGCGTTTGCCCACAACACACACGGCTTATTCCATCACAAACAGGTCGGATGGATCAACTATATGCCACGTATCGCACATTGTCAAAAAGTAATGTGATGTCTACTACACAACCTTCTTCTTGTAGACTCGTGTTGAGCCTCCAAGCGTAGAGTTTTGTAGGACAGTAGCAAATTTCCCTCAAGTGGATGACCTAAGGTTTATCAATCCGTGGGAGGCGTATACGTAGGATGAAGATGGTCTCTCTCAAACAACCCTGCAACCAAATAACAAAGAGTCTCTTGTGTCCCCAGCACACCCAATACAATGGTAAATTGTATAGGTGCACTAGTTCGGCGAAGAGATGGTGATACAAGTGCAATATGGATAGTAGATATAGGTTTTTGTAATCTGAAAATACAAAAACAGCAAGGTAACTAGTAACAAAAGTGAGCGAAAACGGTACTGCAATGCTTGAAAACAAGGCCTAGGGTTCATACTTTCACTAGTGCAAGTTCTCTCAACAATGATAACATAAATAGATCATATAACAATCCCTCAACGTGCAACAAAGAGTCACTCCAAAGTCACTAATAGCAGAGAATAAACGAAGAGATTATTGTAGGGTACGAAACCACCTCAAAGTTATTCTTTCCGATCGATCTATTGGGCTATTCCTATAAGTGTCACAAACAGCCCTAGAGTTCGTACTAAAATAACACCTTAAGATACACATCAACCAAAACCCTAATGTAACCTAGATACTCCAATGTCACCACAAGTATTCGCGGGTTTGATTATACGATATGCATCACACAATCTCAGATTCATCTATTCAAACCAACACAAAGTACTTCAAAGAGTGCCCCAAGGTTTCTACCGGAGAGTCAATACGAAAACATGTGCCAACCCCTATGCATAAGTTCACAAGTTCATAGAACCCGCAAGTTGATCACCAAAACATACATCAAGTGGATCACGTGAATATCCCATTGTCACCACAGATAAGCATATGCAAGACATACATCAAGTCTTCTCAAATCCTTAAAGACTAAATCCGATAAGATAACTTCAAAGGGAAAACTTAATCCATTACAAGAAGGTAGAGGGGGAGAAACATCATAAGATCCAACTATAATAGCGAAGCTTGCGGTACATGAAGGTCGTGCCAAATCAAGAACATGAGAGAGAGAGAAAGAGATCAAACACATAGCTACTGGTACATACCCTCAGCCCCGAGGGTGAACTACCCCCTCCTTGTCATGGAGAGCGCCGGGATGATGAAGATGGCCACCGATGATGGTTTCCCCCTTCGGCAGGGTGCCGGAACGGGCTCGCGATTGTTTTTTTGTGGCTACAGAGGCTTGCAGTGGCGGAACTCCCAATCTAGGTTTCTTTTGGGGGGTTTATGTATTTATAGGAATTTTTGGCGTCGAGAACAAGTCAGGGGGGTCCACGAGGGGCCCACAAGGACGGAGGGCGCGCCCTCCACCCTTGTGGAGGCCTCGTGGCTCTTCTGGCCCAAATCTTTTGCTTCAAGGGCTTCTTCTGGTCCATAAAAAATCACCATAAATTTTCAGCTCATTTGGACTTCGTTTGATATTCCTTTTCTGTAAAACTCAAAAACAAGGAAAAAAAACAGAAACTGGCACTGATCTCTAGGTTAATAGGTTAGTCCCAAAAATCATATAAAATAGCATATAAATGCATATAAAACATCCAAGATGGATAATATAATAGCATGGAACAATCAAAAATTATAGATACGTTGGAGACGTATCATAATGCGGTAGACCTTCTTTAACATGTGTTAAAAAAATAAAATAAAATAAATAAAAAAACAAGGACCTCGAGGTTAATTTAACTGATGGGATGGATCATAGAGGTCATTTAATTTTACCTCTATGACCCATTCCATCAGTTAATTTAACATCAAGACAACTTCCCATTCAGTCACCCATCTGATGGCTGCTCCAGCCTGAGCGCAGTTAACTTGAGAGTTCTCTTAGATGAGCTATTGGTGGAACAGCTAGTCCTTGCTGATATAGGGTGCCTCTTCGCATCCTTATGGCATACCTGGATGACCGCCCGTCGCCCAATGGCCAATAGGTGTTGTGTAGACAAAGCATATCACATACGTCTTATTAGAAGCAATCGTCTGTGTTATTATCGGTTTTCGCACACATTTCTGATTACAGACCTGTTTGTCGTGTATCACACACATCTTGTTATATTGAACCATTTCTGTTATCTTGGATCAACGCAAACAGTTCATCCGTGTGAACTATTTGCCCTCTATCGACACACCTTGATCTAGCTGACCGTTTCTTTTGTTTCGTCTAATCACAAACAGTTCATCCGAGTGAACCGTATGCCGTATATCGCACACACCTTCATATGGCTGCCCGTTTCTGTTCTTCTGTCTCAACGCAAACAGTTCATTGAACCAAAACGTATGCCCTGCATCACTCACGCAACTAAAATCTGAAACGTGTTTGATGCATCCGTCATCGCAAACATTTTGCACCTTTTTTGACGGGTTTTTTACATCACCGTTTGTGATTATTGCATCAGACACAGTTTCGTCGAACGGTCTTTGATCATAGTGTCGCGTTAGCAGCATCCTGCAGTAGTGATGCAAGACATACATCAAGTCTCAAATCCATAAAAGTATTCAATCTGATAATAGTGAAACCTCAAAGGTAAAAACTCAATTCATCACAACAAGATAGAGAGGGGGAAACACCATATGATCCAACTATATTGAAAAGCTCACGGTACATCAAGATCATGCCAAATCAAGAACACGAGAGAGAGAGATCAAACACATAGCTACTGGTGCATATCCTCAGCCCCGAGGGTGAGCTACTCCCTCCTTGTCATGGAGACCGTCGTGATGATGATGATGGCCTCCAGTGATGAATTCCCCCTCCAGCAGGGTGCCGGAATAGGGATCCAGATGAGATCGCTTCGGTACAGAGGCTTGCGGCGGTGGCGTCAAAGTTCTGGGTTTATTTCTGGGGTTTTCTCTATTTATAGGAATTTTCAGCGTTGGAATCACGCGAAAAGGAGTTACAATGGGCCCACAAGCCACTTGGGCACCATTACCCCCTCGCTGCGCCCAAGTGCGTTGTGGGCGTCTTGTAGCTCTTCTGGTTCTCCCATGAAGCTTCAAGGGTCTCTTTTGTTCCAAAAAATCTCAAAAAGTTTCAGCCCATTCCGAGAACTTTAATTTCTGCACAAAAAACAACACCACGATAGTTTTGCTGAAAACAACGTCAGTCCCGGTTAGTTCCATTCAAATCATACCAAAACCATATAGAATTGTTGAAAACATGCCATGAATACTTCGTAAATTGTAGATACGTTGGAGACATATCAACATCCCCAAGCTTATTCTTGCTCGTCCTCGAGTAACTAAATGATAAAAGAAATAATTTATGAAGTGTGAATGCTAGAATAGTGCACAAGTTTGATCAATGATAACTCTAATCACTTTTTCTAGCATCATTATATATCATAAATAGTAGCTCATCTCATAAAACTCATCTTGATAAAGTAGCAATCGGTTCACATGTTATGGTTCAGACAATGCATTCTCTTGAAACTTAACAACCTATGTTCTTAGTCACCAAACAATTGCAATTCAACTTATTTTCAACAAAGTCTAAGTAAGAGCTCCACATACTCAATTATCATATAGTTTTCTATGATTGCTATACTCAAAGCATATTTTTAGAACAAATAGCATCCATCAAACATAGAGAAAGATAGGGTCTTAATGGTTTGCCTCCCAATTTATTAATCATGGAGATAATTGTCAACAATAATAATTCATGATCAAATATATTTGAATGGCCATGTGTGCATGGATCTTTCCCACCACATGTTGCTTGCCAACTAAAGAATATGTTGGGATAAGAAATTGACTCAACAAAAATAAAATTAACAGAAAAAGTAAAAGATAAGCCCTTCGCAGAGGGAAGCATGGATTTGCAGAGGTGCCAGAGCTTGAAGCTTAAATCAGAGATGAATACATTTTGAGAGGTGTACTTTTCCTGCCAATGTTACGACCGAGAGTTCGCAATATCTTCCATGCTAAACACATTATCGGCGGTTCCCAAGCGGAAAGGTAAAGTTTACTCCCCCTCAACCATTTAAACACAAGCCATGGCTAGCCGAATCCTCAGGCGATCTCCATACAATCAACTTTCCGGGGAAGTTTGTTTCATTATTAAAAAAATCATTTTGATTACATGATTGGGCATCCCAATTACGAGCCTCTCTCGTGCAATGACAAGTGAATAAGCACCCATCATGAAAATAACCCGCTTAGCATGGAAGATACTAACCACCCCTATCGCTTCATGAGCGGTACAGGCACACAAAACAGATGTTTATTTGAAGATTTCGAGGTGGCACATGCAAATTTACTTGGAACGACAGGGTAATACCGTATATAGGTAGATATGGTGGACACTCATGGAGGAAACTTGGCTCAAGGATTTTGGATGCACAAGCAGTATTCTTGCTTAGTACAGAAAATTTGGCTAGCAAAAGATTCTAAACAAGCACCACATGTTGGAGGATCCATAACAATATAACTTCGATGCAAGTATACCCAATCATAACTCATTACGTTGTCTTCCTTGTCCAACTTGAACTAATTTTCTCAAGTTTGAAAATAATTAATGGGTATATTCAAAATCATAAAATATGTCCAACATAATATATTTATATGTGAAAGTTCACTTCCGTATGACCAATATTATGATTGTCAAACTTCAATAGATTTTGCTTTCTAAACCAAATGTAAAATATTTCTAAGCATGAGACAAGCATATGAAGCACATATAATTTCAAATTTATGATATTAAACTCTTTCAACAATTTACTCTTAGGATATAAGTGAAGAACGAGAGTAAATGACAAACTACTCCAAAAAGATATAAGTGAAGATCAAATGAGTAGTTAAATAATTAAGTAGCTATGTGAGGATTCTCTCTCATTCAAGATCTCAGATCCAAGGATTTTATGAAGGATACACCAAGGATAGCACACATCGTGTGAAGAAGCAAAAACTTAGGCTCAACCGAGACTAACGATAATTGTTGATGAAGAAAGGTGGGATGCCTATCGGGGCATCCCCAAGCTTAGATGCTTGAGACTTCTTGAAATATTAACTTGGGATGCCTTTGGCATCCCCAAGCTTGAGCCCTTGTGTCTCCTTAATTCCTCTCATATCACGGTTTCTCTAAATCTTAAAAACTTCATCCGCACAAAACTCAACAAGAACTCGTGAGATAACTTAGTATAAATCAATGCAAAACCTTATCATTCTCTACTGTAACAAATCACTAAAATTATAATTTGAAATTGCATAGTAAATGCCTCTACATATTTAAAACTCCTATCCTCAAATAGAATCATTGAATAAGCAAACATACGCAAACATAACAACTATTTGTCTAAACAAAACAGTCTATAAGGATGAAGTAGAATCCATACTTATTTAACTCATAAAATTCTGAAAATTTTACCACACTGTAGGAAATTTACCAAAGCTTACTGTGTTAAAATTTCAAGATTTTATCACATTCTGACTTTTCTAAAGAATTCAAACAATAACAACAAACTTTCTGTTTTGAAACAGCTACTCATATACATGCAAACTGAGCATGGTAAAGGCTATACTTGACACTTTTATTGAAACAAAAGATACAAAACACTATTCTAAATAACATCAGCAAATCTCAACAAATAAATGACGCTCCAAGCAAAGCTCATATATGATAACCCACAAGTATAGGGGATCGTTTGTAGCGTTCTTCGATAAATAAGAGTGTCGAACCCAACAAGGAGCTAAAGCAGAACAAATATTCCCTCAAGTTCTATCGACCACCGGTACAACTCTACGCACACTTGAAGTTTGCTTTACCTAGAACAAGTATGAAACTATTTTGCAAGAATAAAACTACGAGTACTTTGCGAGAATAAAACTACGAATAAATTGCAAGGTAATAAAAGTGGATAGCCTTGTCAACAAGAAAGTCATTTGTCCCTAGGCAATCGATAACAAGTACCGGTAATCATTCTTGTAATTTTATATGAGGGAGAGGCATGAGCTAACATACTTTCTCTACTTGGATCATATGCACTTATGATTGGACCCCTAGAAAGCATCCGCAACTACTTAAGGTCATTAAGGCCGTGAAACCAACCATAGCATTCAGTATCAAGTCCTCTTTATCCCATACGCAACAACCCACTTACTCGGGTTTAAGCTTTTGTCACTCTCACAACCCACCATAAGCGAATCATGAACATATTTCAACACCCTACAGCGGGGCCCCCTCACGTTTGCGCGAGACGGAGGGCACAGTAGGACAATGCCATAAATAAAATATACAATCATACCAACCAAGATCACGACTAACCCACAGGACAAAACGGATCTACTCAAACATCATAGGGAAATAATATATGGAGTTGAGCACCATGTTTAAGTAGAGATTACAGCGGGGGGAAGAGGTGTTACACCGCTGCATAGAGGGAGAGAAAGTTGGTGTTGACGGTAGCAAGATTGTTGATGTAGATCGCCGTCACGATCCTTGCCCCAGCGGCATTCCGGCGCCACCGGGAGAGGGGGGGGGAGAGAGCCGCCTCCTTCTTCTTCTTCTTCCTTGGCCTCCCCCTAGATGGGAGGAGAGTTCTCCCTTTGGTCCATGGCCTCCATGGCGGTGGAGGGGTGGGTGCCCCTCCGAGATTGGATCTCCCTCTCTGTTCTCTTCTGTTTCGCGCTTCCCAGATCTGGCCCTTCACCGTTTATGAAATTCTCGGAGATCCGTAACTCCGATTGCACTGATATTTTACACGATTTTTTTCCATAAATTATCTTTCTTGCACCAGAAGAAGGGCCCCAACCAACGTTCGAGGGGGGCACAAGATACCTGGGCGCGCCAGGGGGTGCCCGGCGTGCCCTGGTGGGTTGTGGTCACTGTGGGCCCCCGTTTGCGTTGATTCCACCCCCCAAAAATCATAAATATTCCAAAATAATTCTCCGTAAATTTTTATCACGTTTGGACTTTGTTTGATATGGATTTTCTGTGAAACAAAAAACATGCAACAAACAGGAACTGGCACTGGGCACTGGATCAATAGGTTATTCCAATAAATCATATAAAAAGTTGCCAAAAATATGTGAAAGTTGTATAATATTGGCATGAAACAATCAAAAATTATAGATACGATGGAGACGTATCAGCATTCCCAAGCTTAATTCCTCCTCGTCCTCGAGTAGGTAAATGATAAAAAGATAATTTTTATGTGGAATGCTACCTAGCATAAACCTGATCATATGTCTAGTCATGGCATGAATATTAAGACATAAGTGATTCAAAGCAATAGTCTATAATTTGACATAAATACATCAATACCCAGGCATCCCAACAAACAATCATGTCTTCCAAAATATCAACGCTAAATAAAGCTATCCCTAGCCCGTCATGCTCAGTCATTGATCCATTCACGAAACACACTCTAATATTAGTTGCATCAATGCACAAGTATGATCATAGTGCTCCCTAGTTGGTGCTTTATAAGAGAAGATGGGGACTCAAATAAAAAAATAAAAATTGCATAAAAGTAAATGGATAGGCCCTTCGCAGAGGGAAGCAGAGATTTGTAGAGGTGCCAGAGCTCAAAGCAAAAATTTAGAGATAAAAACATTTTGAGAGGCATGATTTTCATGTCAACGCTACGACCGAGAGTTCCCAACATCCTCCATGCTAGACACATTATAGGCGGTTCCCAAACAGAAAATAAAGTTCATTTCCTTTCCACCATTGTTTCACAATCCATGGCTAACCGTATCCACGAGTGCCTTCCATACCAACACTTTCCAAGGAATTTTGTTGTTATTATTTTTGATTCATTGTGGGACTGGCATCCCTATTACCGCCATACTCTCGTGCAATGACAAGTGAATAAACACTCATCGTGAGAATAACCCGCCTAAACATGGAAGACATCGACCACCCCCTGCCGCCACATGAGCGGTACGGGCACACAAAATAGATATTTATTTTGAAAATTAGAGTTGGCACATACAAATTTACTTAGAACGGCACGGAAATACCGCATATAGGTAGGTATGGTGGACTCATATGGCAAAACTGGGTTTAAGGATTTTAGATGCACAAGTAGTATTTCTACTTAGTACAAGTGGAGGCTAGCAAAAAGATTGAGAAGCAACCAACCAAGAAACGAAAATTCTCATAAACAAGCATTAAGCATACTAACACCGAATAATGCACCACAAGTAGGATGTAATTTCACTGCATAACTATTGACTATCGTGCTTGCATAGGGAATCACAAACCTTAACACCAATATTCTTACTAACCACAACCATTTACTAGTACCTACCACATATTATCATCTCTATATCGCAAAACTATTGCAAGGAATCAAACATATCATATTCGGTGATCCATAAGTTTTATGTAGGATTTCATGACTAACCATGCAAATGACCAATTCCTTTTGACTCTCCAAATAGATATAAGTGAAGCAAGAGAGTTTAATTCTTTCTATAAAATACCATGCTCTAATAAATATAAGTGAATCAAAAGAGCATTCTTCAAATAACGGTTTTCTATGTGAAGAGAAACAGGCAATCCAAACTTCAAATGATATAAGTGAAGCACATGAAGCATTCTATAAAGCCATACTCAAAAGATATAAGTGAAGTGCAATGAGCATTCTATAAATCAACCATGTACTATCTCATACCAGCATGGTGCATAAAAGAAAAATGAAAAACTAACACAAAATATGCTCCAAGATTTACACATATCACATGAATGAAACAAAGACGAAAACATACTGATACTCGTTGAAGAAAGATGGGATGCCTTCCGGGGCATCCCCAAGCTTAGACGCTTGAGTCTCCTTGAATATTTACTTGGGGTGCCTTGGGCATCCCCAAGCTTTAGATATTGCCTCTTCTCCTTCTCCTCATATCGAGACCTCCTCGATATTTGATCACTTCATCCACACAAAACTCAACAGAAAGCTCGGTAAGATCCGTTAGTATAATAAAGCAAATCACTACTCTAAGTACTGTTGCAAACCAATTAATATTTCCTTTTTGCATTTTTTGCTACTGTAATATAACTTTTCCATGGCTTATACCACCGATAAAAACCGATAGTTTCATCAAAACAATGCATAAAAAACATAATCTGTCTTAATCAGGACAGTGTGTAGTAATCTGAACATCTACCATACTTCTGGTACTCCAAAAATTCTGAAACATTAGGAAAAAATAAACAATTTGTAAAGAAATACTGTGCAAAAAGTTTCATAAGCTTTTGACGTTCTAGTAAAAAATGTAAAATCGCACACTACAACCAAAGTTTCTGTTTTTGCATCGCACATACCAACAAACAATGTACTCATCCTAAAGGCAAATCTTGGCACAAAAAATTTACAATACAAAGTATTTGTACAAGGGGATAAATATTTTTGTTGAAAAGATTCTGTAATTCAAGATTCACAAAGTCTCCATGGGCATTAACAAAGCTCAAGGCATGCTCCCGCTTCCACGGTGCTCGTCTTTCTCACTTTCACTCTTCTTTTTGTGAAGTTTTAAGTTCCCCTCTATATTTTTTGTTTTTAAACTTTATAGAAGCACTCAACAGAAATAAATGACTCTCTAAAACTTCCGGGTTGTCTCCCTGGCAGTGCTTTCTTTAAAGCCATTAAGCTAGGCATAAAGTGCTCAAGTAATGGATCCACCCGGATCCCAAGGTATATCAATGCCAATTTTAATTAGCAATGATTTGACATTTAGTAATGAACACAAAGCAACATAAATCATGCAATGACGAAGTCTAACTCTCTTCCTATGCATCAGCATGTCATACAAGAACAATTCATGCACATCAAGTAAAGGTCAATACATAGCATAAGCAGTTTCTTGCAATTTTATCATGTTGGAAACATGGAAAGGCGGAGATGTAGTTCCTCTCTCATAATAATTGCAAGTAGGAGGAGCAAGCACATCATATTATATTCATCAAAATCATCATGTGCAAAAAGGCAACCCATCAACATAATCTTTAATAAGAGCAAACTTCTCCGATATAGTGTAGTTTGGAGAATTCATATTGGCATCATGGCCACAATAGAGTGTAGTTTGGAGAATTCATATTGGCATCATATTGGCATTCCTCTCTCCGATATAGTGTAGTTTGGAGAATTCATATTGACATCATATTGGCATTCCTCTCCGATATAGTGTAGTTTGGACTATCATGTGAGGGTGCAATAGAAACAATTTCATTCTTAACATAAGGAACTATAGCAATTCATCTCCATAAGCATAATTCATATTGGCATCATGGCCACAAGCATAGCAAGCATCTAGCACTACTGGAATCAGCTAATTTGCCATCTGCCAGCTCTTTGCCGTCTGCTAGCAGATGGCAAAGAAGGTCTTTGCCATCAGCTAGATAAAAGCGGACGGCAAACAACAGGCAGACGGCAAAACAAGCCTTTGCCATCAGTCACTTCTTTGCCGTCAGCTGGCGGACGGCAAAGAATCTTTGCCGTCAGCTGGCGGACAGCAAAGAGAAAGGTGGCCCCCCACTAACGAGCCGTTTATGGAAAAAAAAACGCCCCCTCTTTGCCATTTGCTAGCAGACGGCAAAGAGACAAAACGGCGGACGGCAAAGAACAGCCGTACTACCGCTTGCGGGTACAAAGAAAACGTTGCCCCACCTCCTCTCTCTGTCTCCCCTCTCTCCGCCCGGCCCCCACCTCCCCTCTCTCCCCCTCTCTCTCCCGCTCGTCTCTCCCTCTCCCTCGCGCGAGCACCTACGGCGGCCGATTTTGGCGAGCTCCGACGGGATTCGACGGCGCCCAGCACACCCACGTGACCCCCTCGCCCCGATCCTCCATCCCCTCCGACCAGATCTGACTCGCGCGTCCTCCTGCGACCACGCGTGACCCTCCCCTGCGGCTAGGGTTTCCGCCACCACATCGCCGGCATGGCTCCGGTGTTGCTCCGGTGACTCAGGTGAGTCTCTTCACTCCTCCTCGTCACATCCATCCCTCTCTTTCTCACCGCGTCACGTCGTGTCTCATCTCCCTCACAGATCCATCACGCCGGGAAGCCATGGACGGGAAGGACGCCATGGACGGGAAGGACGCTGTGGAGGACGTAGCTCCACCACTGCCCCAACGCCATCCAGGTCCGCCCCTTCTCCTCTCCCCCTCTTGGATTTCTTCTTTTCCTGCCTTGCACCCGTCCACTCAAGATCTAAACCAAACAAAAAAATTATCAATCTTGTTTTTGCTGCATATGCAATAATGGTTGAGGACGACTCAGTTGTTCACTTCTATAATTGTGCCATAAATCGGTTTACTCTGCTTGAGGGCTGCCGTGGTTAGCTCGATTTGATAGGGTCCTTACTACATATGCTGCAGGGATTTAACTTGACTTGTTAATAATGAGTGTCAATCAATCAAACACAAGGAAACTATAAATGCTTACTATTTCGTATAGTGATCGTTGTGTTGTGTATAGGTAAAACTTGTGCTGTCCTTGTCTACTTCGGAGGCATCATCATGTGTTGTCAATTTAGTTTCTGCCATGGTTTTGGTCTGGTCCTGCTTATGCCAAATCAATCATTCATTGCTTCTGAACATTCTACCTTTAATCTTTGCTTCTGTAAAACCGGCCTTTCTTCTATTGAATGGAGTGTTTGCTTGCTGTGCGGGAAAAGTAGCTCATTCATCGCTGATTTGGCATGTGCAACCAAAGTGGATGGACCACATTTAGGTCCAGTCGCCGTGAGGATCCTCCGGCGGTGCTGGATGTGCCGTGGCGCGGTGGTGCCCCTGGGTGGCGCCTCCGTGCTGCGGTGCCCCTGGTTGGCCCCTTTGTGCCCGTGCTCTCACTGGTGCCGCCATTGTGGTGCTCTCTGGCAAGCTCCGACTTGTTGTGGTGGTGTTGGTTGTGATGCTGGTCACACCATAGTGATGGTGTGGCTGCATCCTACTTCGGCTACAACTCCTTTTGGTGAGCTTCTCCTTGCTCCCCTCCTGATCTCTCTAATGCATAGCTCTAGCTCTTGATCTTGTTGGATGTGAGGCTCTATTAGCTGTGGTTAGCTGCTGTAGATGAGCATCAACTTGTATTGGAGCTCTCTGTGATGGATTCTTGCCGTGTCAGGGTTTTGGTCAGTGACCATCTATGTGTATTTGTGAAGTATATATACTCCTGTACTGCTCTGTTCTGTTTAGTTGATCCTGGAGTTGTTACTTTGGTCAGTTACTTTACTCATGAACGGATACTCACTTGTTCTTAGTTATTTTACTTCTAATACTGATATGAACAGATACCACTTGGTTTGGCTATTCCTATTTGTCTCTTTCATATAGCCTATGAACAGATGCTATACTTGGTTTTGGCTGTTACTTTCCTAGTTTTCTACTGATAAGACATATACTACATCTGATTTGGGCAGTCATGCTGGTCTGAGCCCCCCTCTCTTAGGCTTAATTTACATGTGACTATCCCTGTGCTGTGATGAACTAGCCCTGGCACTTCCAGGCTGTCTGAGCACATAATCCCTCAAGTATACCTTGAGGTCTTCTGTAGTTCTCCTTAATAGTTATCTCTTCTAAGATTATCTTGATCTCAAGTACTGGCTCCTACAGCATTGCATTTCACCAAGTGAAATGCTACATTTCTACTCCTAACCCATTCTCTCTTTCTTAGTGTTTTTGTTATGCAGGTTGGAAGAAAAGAAGAAGATCTGGAGAAGATCTTAGTAATAAGATAGTTTTTTAGGAAAATAGATATTTAGTTTTAGATCATTCCTTGTAATATTTGTTGGATATGTGTTCATGGATATGTGTTGGATATATATGTGTTCATGACTATATATTGGTAACATGTGTTGGATATATATGTGTTCATGAGTATTGGTAATATGTGTTGGATATGCTATATTGGTCATATATATATATCTGTGTTTGATTTTCTGTGAAAATGAATGGATATAAGAAGAAACAGAATTAATGCCTATTTGGTCTCTTTGCCATCTGCCAGCAGATGGCAAAGAGCCTGCAGTCTTTGCCGTCAGCAGCGGACGACAAAGGCTGCCGTTAGACGCCTAACGGACTAACAGCGAATTTATTGCCGTCGGCTTTCTTTGCCGTCCGCCGCTGATGGCAAAGGCCCCTTTGCCGTCCGCTTCAGAAAGCAGACGGCAAAAAAGCTCTTTACCGTAGCCTACTTTGCCGGAGCCTTTTGCCGTCCGCGGCAGACGGCAAAGGCCTTTGCCGTCCGCCATCCTTGGCTTTGCCGTCTGCCGTGGCAGACGGCAAAGTAGCTGATTCCTGTAGTGTAGTTCATCAAAAAGGGATATTTCAAACGAATCAATGGGATCATAGCAATTATCATAACATTCATCCTTCGGTAAGCATGAAGGGAAATTAAATAATGTATGAGTTGAAGAGTTACTCTCATTAGAAGGCGGGCACGGGTAGCTAATCCGCTCTTCCTCCTTTTGTTCTTCGCTCTCCTCATCATCTTTTTCATCCAATGAGCTCACAATTTCATCAATTTCTTCTTCCATAGACTCCTGCAAAATATTAATCTCTTCTTGAACAGCGGAGACTTTCTCAATAAATATATCAATATTGGAATTGTATTTATAATTATCATAGCAATATTTAAGGACAGCAAAATTTTCAGGTCTATAAACATCATCATCAAAAGCTTCATACTTTAAAAACAAAGATTCAATTTCATAAGCACCCTTAAAAGCAACAAATTCTTCTATCCGTTCCACATCATAATAATCATATCTACCATTGGCATAAGAAGCCAAGGTTTCATTATCATTAATTTTGCATGAAAAGGGAAGGTGTGGAGCGTTCATCCTAGAGCAACAAGTATAATCATATCTCTGGCATAAATTCCAAGCATACCAATGCAACATATCAATTTGATCCCATAATAGTTTCGCTTTTTGTGTCAAGCGACAATCCCTAAAGTATTCATGTTGATCCAACGTTACTCCCATTATCAAGTTGAATGGGGTTTTCTCGGGATTATCAAAGTAGTGCATAATATTTTTCACATAACGATCATCGAGGGTTTTAGGAGGTTCCCCATCTCCATGAGTAACAAGTACCATGATTTTTTTTGGTGTTTTGTGTTCCATATCCATAACTAAAGATAGAGAACAACTTAGAATGGAAAATAAAACTACTTAGTGATAAAGCAAACAAGCACACAAGACAATATTCACCCCACGCGGCAACGGCGCCAGAAAAAGGTCTTGATAACCCACAAGTATAGGGGATCGTTTGTAGCCTTCTTCTATAAATAAGAGTGTCGAACCCGACGAGGAGCTATAGGCAGAACAAATATTCCCTCAAATTCTATCGACCACCGATACAACTCTACGCACACCTGACGTTTTCTTTACCTAGAACAAGTATGGAACTATTTTTCAAGAATAAAACTATGAGTACTTTGCAAGAATAAAACTACGAATAAATCGCAAGGTAATAAAGTGGATAGCTTTGTCAACAAGAAAGTCATTTGTCCCTAGGCAATCGATAAAAAGTACGGGTAATCATTCTTGGAATTTTACATGAGGGAGAGGCATGAGCTAACATACTTTCTCTACTTGGATCATATGCACTTATGATTGGATCCCTAGCAAGCATATGCAACTACTAAAGATCATTAAGGTCGTGAAACCCAACCATAGCATTAAGTGTCAAGTCCTCTTTATCCCATATGCAACAACCCGCTTACTCGGGTTTAAGCTTTTGTCACTCTCGCAACCCACCATAAGAGAATCATGAACATATTGCAACACCCTACAGCGGGGGCTCCTCACGTGTGCGCGAGATGGAGGGCACTGTAGGACATCACCATAAATAAAATATACAATCATACCAACCAAGATCACGATTAACCCACAGGACAAAACGGATCTACTCAAACATCATAGGATAGCCAAATATCATTGGGAAAATAATATATGGAGTTGAGCACCATGTTTAAGTAGAGATTACAACGGGGAGAAGAGGTGTTACACCGCTGCATAGAGGGGGACAAAGTTGGTGTTGATGGTAGCAAGATTGTTGATGTAGATCGCCGTCACGATCCTTGCCCCAGCGGCACTCCGGCGCCACCGGGAGAGAGGGGGAGAGAGCCCCCTCCTTCTTCTTCCTTGGCCTCCCCCCTAGATGGGAGGAGAGTTCCCCCTCTGGTCCATGGCCTCCATGTTGGCGGAGGGGCGGGAGCCCCTCCGAGATTGGATCTCCCTCTCTGTTCTCTTCTGTTTCACGCTTCCTAGATCTGGCCCTTCACCGTTTCTTAAATTCCCGGAGATCCGTAACTCCGATTGCGCTCAAAATTTTACACGATTATTTCCATAAATTATCTTTCTTGCGCCAAAAGAAGGGCCCCAACCGACGTTCGAGGAGGGCACAAGATACCTGGGCACACCAGGGAGTGTCCAACGCGTCCTGGTGGGTTGTGGGCCCCTGTTTGCATTGATTCCACCTCCCAAAAATCATAAATATTCCAAAATAATTCTCCGTAAATTTTTATCGCATTTGGACTTTGTTTGATATGGATTTTCTGCGAAACAAAAAACATGCAATAAACAGGAACTGACACTGGGCAGTGGATCAATAGGTTAGTCCAATAAATCATATAAAAAGTTGCCAAAATATGTGAAAGTTGTATAATATTTGCATGAAACAATCAAAAATTATAGATACGATGGAGACGTATCAATATCATGTGACAAATAAAAATATAGCTCCAAGTAAGGTACCGATAATGTTGAATACAGAAGAGAGGATGCCATCCGGGGCATCCCCGAGCTTGGATGCTTGGGACTTCCTTGAATTTTAAATTGGGGTGCCTTGGGCATCCCCAAGCTTACGGTATTGGCACTCCTTATTCTCCTCATATCGATATCTCACCAAAAACTTGAAAGCTTCAATCGCACAAAACTTAACGGAACTTCGTGAGATGAGTTAGTATGATAAAGAGAAGATCATTCACGTTGGTACTGTCAAGACACGACTAATAATTGTTCTCACACAATTCCTAATGTACCCTATCATTTCTACAATTTATATTGACGAATATAAGCCATAGAAACTAGAAAACTATGCACCAAAAACATAATCTATCAAAAACAGAACAATATGTAATGATCTGCACAATGAATATACTTTTGTAACTCCAAAAACTCTGAAAAATTAGGATAACGTGGGAAATTTGTATATAAATCATGTGTAAAAAATTCATATCATGAGCAAGTTCTGGTGAATTTTACAAATTCCTGGACTGAGAGCAAAAGTTTTTGTTTTTGTACAAAATCAAGTCAACTATCATCCACACTTAACCCAAAGGCTTTACTTGGAACTTCATTAAAACAAAAGCGATTAATAAAATAGCTTAATTATGTGAACACACAAAAACAATAGGTAGAAATATTGGGTTGTCTCCCAACGAGCGCTTTGCTTTAATGTCTTTTTAGCTAGGCATGATGATTTTTAATGACGCTCGCATAAAACTAAAGAATTGAAACACGAAGAGAGCATCATGAATCACATGGAAAGAACATTTAAGACTAACATACTTCCTATGCATAGGTATTTTGTGAGCAAACAATTTATGGGAACAAGAATCAACTAGCATAGGAAGGCAAACAAAGCGTTACTTCAAAACTTTCAACACATAGAGAGGAAACTTGATATTGTTGAGATATGTAAGCATATGTTCCTCTCTCAAAATAATTTTTAATAGCACCGTCACTACAAAAAAAGACACATCCGTGACATTTAGGGCCGAACGAATTTTTTTCTGTCATACTTATGACACTTCTATGATGATAACTCTGACAAAACCCGGTATCATCATAGATGTGGTGGGCTCCTACTTCTATGACAAAAAATCATGACAGAAAATGGGCTTTTTGTCCTAGGCGGGCCGGAGACGCAGCTGCATGACATTCTTTGGGCCGTACATGACGGAAAAAACCGTGGTAGAAGCGAGGGCGAGGAAAATATCGGGGAGTTTCCGGTTACGGTGGATGGTCGGCGGCCGAGCGATGCGCGTTTCTCTCGTACGTACGCGCATGTGTGCGAGGAGTTGCGCTCTAACTGAACCCGAGCGAGGCGTTGGGCTCTAACTGAACCCGAGCGATTGCACTGCAGACTACGCATTACCGAACCCGAGCGATCGATCGATCCCTTGGCTACTGTTGCTAACTGAAGCTGATCGAACACTGCTGCCTCCTTCCCTGATGAACAGTGAGTGTTGTTGGGGGGTTTGGATGAACAGTTCCCGGTGGGGCGTTGGATGAACAGGACCCCGTGGTAGTAGAGCGTTGCCGCAGGATTAATAGGACCCCGATCGATCGAGCCGGTGGAGGGGTGGATGAACAGGACGACCCTGTGGAGGGCTGGTTGAACAGTAGCCGGTGGAGGGCTGGATGAACAGTAGCCCGTGGAGGGGTGGTTGAACAGGACCCCGTGGAGAGGGCTGGCTAAACAGTAGCCGGTGGAGGAGCGGTGGAGGCTGGATGAACAGGAGCCCGTGGATGAACAGTCGTAGGTGGAGGCTGGAGGAGGTCGACGGTGGATGAACAGTGGCCCGTGGAGGCTGGAGGAGGTTGACGGCGGAGATGAACAGTATCCCGTGTAGTCCCGTTTTGCGGTACGCCACACCCCTCCCGATGAACAGGACCCCCGTTTCGACCGTAGTGCTCCAACACAACTCTGTTTCCTCCGTTTTGCGGTACGCCACACCCCTCCCGGTCAACAGGACCCCGTTTTGATCGTAGGAGGTCCAACAGAAGTCCGTTTCCTCCGTTTTGCGGTACGCCAGACCCCTCCCGATGAACAGGATCCCATTTCCATCATGGCCGGTCGAACACAAGGCCGTTTCCTCCATTCTGCGGTACGCCAGGCCTCGTTTCCATCGGCTATTCCGTCCAAGCCGGTTGGCTCCCGATGAACAGCATGCGTTCCGTTGCCTCCCGATGAACAAGACGCATTCCGTTGCCTCCCATGAACACGACGACGGCGCAACTTCTCCGTTCCAACCCTGCCATGTACACGAGCCCTGGCCGTACGTATGCACGAGTAGGCGTTTGAGACCCCGCCCGTATGTACGTACGTGGCTCTTTCTTGCACCCTGGCCGCTGTACGTACGTGTATATGCTACGTGCGCGCCTCTACTACGACACGTGCGCGCCTCTACTACGACACGTGCCCTTCCTTGCACAGCCACGGTTCATCGCTGCAGCCTGCAGACAGACCGATCGTATGTATGTACACGTTCGCGACCAGAATGACAACACTACGTATGCTTCGACCAGGTGGGTCCCGACTGTCAGGTACTTCATTGCGTGCGAAGATGTAGCTGGTGGGTCCCAGCAGTCAGGGGGGCGAATCATTTTTTTGCCCGTAATATGGACGCACTTCCTTGCATGCGAAGATGTAGCTGGTGGGTCCCAACAGTCAGGGGGGAAACCTTTTTTTGTGAAATACGGTGGCCCGTACGGTGGGTCCCTGCTGTCAGGTGGAGGAATAATTATTTTGCGCGTAATAAGGAGGCACTTCCTTACTGCGGCCGTGGACCCAGCTGTCAGCCTCTCCACGTACAGTACTCTTCCGATGGAAGTCGTTCCTTGACCACATTGACCATGCCGCGCCGAGAGCACCAGCGCGGTGGACGGTGACCAGGCCTAGGAAGGGGACGACGCGGAGCCGGGGAAGACGCGGCAGTGGAAGCCCACATGGAGAGGAGTACGAGGGTTCACTGGTTCGGCTGCGGTGTGAGGCAGCCGTTGCCGCAGGGCCTGGCTAGCGATGGGAGTAGTAGGGGGCGGTGAGGCCTCCGCGGCAGCACAGCCGGCCACGGGAGGCTGGAGCAGGCGGCACGACCGGCGCTGCTTTGGGCGGCTGGAGCAAGAAGACCAGAGGTTGAAGAAGCACTACGGCCGTTGGATGGACATCGTACGGTTACTGGAGCTAGAATCGTTCATATTGACTAAGTTGACAAAGCCCTCTGTCCCCGTCAACTTAGTAGGCCCACAAGTCAGCCTCCCACTATGCTGGGTCCCAGCTAGCAGGGGGAGTATTCATTTTTTTGTGCGCAATAAGGAGGCACTTCCTTGCGTGCGAAGATATAGCTGGTGGGCCCGAGCTGTCAACGGGGGGAACGTATTTTTCGCGAAATACAGAGGCCCTTCCGGTGGGTCCCAAATGTCAGGTGGAGGAATCATTATTTTGCGTGTAAGAAGGAGGCATTTCCTTGTGTGCGGCCATGGACCCAGCTGTCAGCCTCTCCACGTACAGTCCACTTCCGATGGATGTTGTTCGTTGACCACGTTGACCACGCTGCGCCGAGAGCACCAGGGCGGTGGATGACGGCGAGGCCTACGAAGGGAACAACACGGAGCCAGGGAAGACACGGCTGTGGCTGCCCACACGGTGGGGAGTACGAGGGTTGACTGGTTCGGCTGCCGTCGCCGGAGAATAATAGCAGGTGTGGGTGAGTAGAGGGATGGCTAGGCCAGCGGTGGGAGTACGGTGGGGCGGTGAGGCCTGCGTGGCAGCACAGCCGGCCGCCGGAGGAGGGAGCAGGCAGTCCCGCCGGCGCTTGTTTGAGTGGCTGGAGCATGAAGAGCAGAGATTGAAGAAGCACGACGGCCGTTGGATGGACATCCAACAGTCACTGCTTGTGCGTCAACCTTTTTTTTAGGAAAGCCTCAAATATGTGGGAAACAACATACAACCCATCTGCCATTATTTCTAATAATTTACAGCCCATTTGCTAATTCTTAAGGTTTTTTTGGAGCCCATATTCTTTTTGTTAGCATTACAGCCCATATTGTGGCCACGGTTAAAAAATTATACGAAATTTTGCATATTTCGGTGCGGTCCGAACTGTTTTTAATCCCAAAATTTCGAGTCGCATTCAAACTGATTTTAAAAATAAATGTATATCAATATAAAATCCAACAAATTGTCCACGCATAAAAATCAATGCAATTTAAAATCTCGAAATGAAAAAAAGAAATTTGAAACTAATTGCCGGTTTGATGTGTTCTAAAAATGTACAACCCATTTCTCATTACTGATAGACCATTTTCTCGGCCAGCCGAATGAAGATCTCCTCGTCTTGAAAGTTTGCAGCCAACATGCCTGACAAAGAGACTTACTTGACAAATCACAAAAAAACTGGGCTAGCCATTTTCAGAAAGAACAAAAAAACTACTGCGCTGGTCTGTGGTAAACATAAAAGAAAAGGCTGTCTAGACAGGCCAGAGTGCCCCGCACAGCCCAGTTGACACCCTAATTCCATCTCAAAAACAAATTAGATTAATGCCAATCCAATTATGGCGATTCACAAAAATTCCACTGCAATTTCCAAACTTTGAAAAATGCCACTGCAATTTTTGCAAACTTTGAAAAATGCCACTGCATTTTTTGCAAACTTTGAATAACGCTACTCCAGACTTCGAAAAATGCCACTGGAAATGGCATGAAATGTCATTTTTCAAAGTTTGGAAATTGCAGTGGCATTTCTCGGAATCACCAAATTTGGAGTGGCATTTATCAAATTAACCCAAAACAAAAATAACTGGGCGAGCTGCTGGGTCCCTGGTGCAGCCGCTCGTTGTGCAATTCTCTCGTTTATTGACTACATTGACAATGGCATGGGACCCAGATGTCAGAAATTCATTAGGAGGAGCCATTTTTTATTGGCTTGAAATAAGGAGGCACTTGCTTGTGTACTGCCATGACCTTGGTGGGTCCCTGCTGTCATCCTCTCCACGTACAATCATCTCCTGATTGTGTACGTGTCAACCTGGTAGGCCCACAAGTCAACCTCTAAACCCGTGGCGGACAAATACAACCCATTTAAAAAAATAACTGCCCATTCCATACGTTCCAACGGAAAGTTCAACATTCAGAGCAAAGTAACAGGTCTGATCCATATATAGAGTACTGAACTTCCACGTTGACAACCATCATAGCCAAGTTAACTCTCTACTCCCACTAATACTCTAGTAGTGTACAAGTACTAACTTACTCTTAGCTAACTAGACGATGCCAGCCGCCATCTGCAGGACACGCTAAACGCCGGCACCGGCGTTCTCCGCCTCGCCTCGGACTTGCCAGAGGTGCGATAGGGCGCGTTGCTCGCGCACGTTGGCCCTTTCCATGTCGGCGTGGTCCACCGAAGCTTCGGCTTCTAAGCGGGAAACCCACTTGACGAGCTTGTAGTAAAATTCAGCGTCGCGAACGCGTGCGTGCCTGACAGCCTCCAGGGCTATTTGCCGGGTGCCGGCCTCCACGTAGTCGGCCCAGTTGCGGGCGCTCAGCTCGCGACTCAGAGTATCGGTGCGCTGCTGCTCCATGTCCCGCTGGCGGCGCAAATTGGCAATACGCTGCTCCTCCGCCAGGCAGACATGCTCCAACAACTCCTCATACTCCGCATTGCCATCTAAAGACCGATAGAATGCCTCCTCCCTCCGTCTGCCTTCCGGTGAAAAACCGAACACTAGTTCTGGCGGTGACCGCCTCCGGCATCGCATATCACGGACGGGCGGGGGCATGGCGGACGTGGCGAGAGCGAGGATAAGTGGAGAGCGACGTCGGGCAGGTGGGGGCTTATGAGGATAGGGCGAGTTGGGTGATGGTGCCACCGGAGAAGCCCGGGAAACAGTAATTATAGGCGGAAGGTAGGCGAATGTCACGACCGGTTTTCCAATAAAACATTTATTGAGAAACTGATCCCTTTAACGGACCAGTATAGAAGAATCCTTCTTACTGGTAGACAAATCCTTGATACAGAAATCCAGAAGTACTAAATATAATACAGGGTTGAGCTGAGGTGGTTCAACAATTTATTACAGGCACGCCGATATTATACATAAAGGCGGATATGACACAAGGGGTATGGTGGCATAACTACTGACTCGTAATAAAAGTGGTGGTGGATATGTCATAGAGAAGTGGGTGACATGACTCCTGAATCGTACAACTCATCGAGCGTCGGAGTGAAGCTCGAGGGTTTTTATTCTGGGTAGCGGAAGCGTATAATACAAGTGACCAATTCCAGGATCGCACGGGACTGACTGGGACTCCTCTAGGCGTCGGACTCGCTATCGAACTCTTCATCCAAAAGGTCGCCTTTGTCAACATCTGGCCAAATCAACAAGCCAGGTGAGTACTATGAAAGTACTCGCAAGACAGTTTGGACATAAGATATAACAAATGCAAAGATGATGCATACGAGCAGATTAGCAATGCGCACTCAGATAATAAAATTTGCACTGCGTGGTGAATAGAAAGGAAGTCGGGCGGTAGTCCTCCCGAAATCCCAATGAAAACAACTGAAGACCGATCGAGTGTCTGAAGCGACGCCTCGAAAAGGTAAAAATAAAATTAACAATGCCGCAGTCGGGCGTCAGGGCGACACCACATAAAGGGCTTATATTGGAATGTAAATGACAGTGCGTGCCACAGTCGGACGTCTGAGCGACATCACATAAAGGGCTTATATCAAAAGTAAATAACGAGAGTGCCACAGTCGGACGTCTGAGCGACGTCACATAAAGGGCTTATATTGAAAGTAAATAACAAGAGTGCCACAGTCGGACGTCTGAGCGACATCACATAAAGGGCTTATATTTCATTATACGAATTCAAGTAGCTCATGAATTTACTTCATCTCAAGGAAATGCTCAGGTATGTAATAATAAAAATGGTTAGTCCATCCACAGTAATAACATTCAACCTGGTTTACCACTCATGTTTGTTCACCGGGGTTTCCACTGGGACTGACACAGAGACTGACGCTGAGACTGATATGGATACGTTGACCAAGGTCCTTGACCATGGACACGATTACTCGGAAGGTTTTGACTCTGCAGAGTTTGTACTTTTAACCACAGCCAACGGATTTCAGTAGTCACAAAGGACTAGTTCCGTTTACGGTATTTTAGGAGAAACACATCTAACCAGTACACACCCATTCCACATTCCGTTGCCAGGAATCATCCCAGGCAACATTCAAGAAAAACCTTGAGACGGGGAGGCTACAACCTCGCGTAGCATGGGATCAAATTTATACCGCGCGCTCTAAGGGGTGCCCCCCTCTCGGTCCCAACCGGAAACACCCATGCCCCCTGACCGGATGACTGGCTTTAATCCAGGGCCATGGAACCCTCATCCCGGCCCCTCTATTTGGTGTGTACAAGGAAAGAGGTTTGCAACTTACTAAACCGTATTCTTTGCAGAAAACATGTGGCAGCACGAAAAAAGGGGACGGACGGTAACGTGGCTCGGTCCACGTTAACGCCGGAGTTTAACAGTTGACATAAGACTGGCATGCTTCAACAATACCATCTTACCACCTTTCATGTCACCACATGATCAGGTTATCTCCCATCAAAAGATCACATCAAGATTCGAAGCATACTGGTAGTTGCCTTGCATGCAACATAACACTCACTGATGCCCATATGCCATGCACAAACTATTCAAGCAAACATGCAAAACACTCATCATATCAAGGGTTCAAACATGCTTGCCTGGTTCGGAGTAGTCGGAGTCTAGCTCGGCGAAGTTCGCGGTTCCGTCACCTCCTCCGGTATCTACGGTATAAAGAAACCGCATACTAACGTAAATAACGTGTGTGTATAAAAATTATTCCAATTTTTTTCCAAATAAATACTATAAAAAACTAGACAAAAATATAAGACTGACAAAAAAGAATCAACCAAAAAGCATCTTTTGTTTAAAAGATATAAGGGTTTTAGTCCAAGGACTAATCTGTGATGAAACAGAAAAGACTCAGGGGCTAGTTTGAAAAAGCAGAAAACGTTTCGGTAGGAAGTACGCCAGCCCAGAAGGAAAACGCACTTTGCCCGAAGGCGCCTTTCGAAAACGGTTCGAATAAGAGAGAGAGAGACTGACGGGGGGTCCCACCTGTCAGGTTCAAACTTCGAACAGAGCTCGCCGGCGCCCGAGGGCTGCGGTGGTCGCCGGCGTTGATCCACGGTGAGGTAGGGGGATCGGAGGGTACCTACGGGTTCACTGTGCCCTTCCGCGTCGGTGGGTGGTGGACTTGACCGTCGGCGAGCACCACGTCGACGGCGGCCTTATCTCCGGCGGACGGTGGTTCGGGCAAGGATGATTCTCTCCGACGGGAGCTGCAACCTTCAAATTAGGGCGCGGGTTAGCGAAGTGGATGCACTAGGAGGCTACTGGCATGGGTTGAGAGGCGGGGGTGCACGCACTGGAGCGAATCTTGCTGGATCCCGAAGCGGGTTGGGGCGGCCGGAGTCGGGGAAGAGGGCCTCCCCGAGGTCTCTCCAGTGGCTGGGCGTGGTTCTGGTGGGGTGGAGTGATGGCGCTTGGTCGAGATCGAGCTCGGGGCCTCCTTTTATAGTCGACCCAAGGCGGTTGCCGTGAACGGATAACTTCGGCGGGCGATTATGGCGAGGCAGTGGTCGGGCTGGGGGTTTAGGTGATTGGGCATCAACGTGACGGTCCACTGGTTCCGTTTCTTAGTTAAAATCTCGGTCGGACTTGGGTGACACTCCGGCCCTCGACGGAACGGCCGTACGGGCACGTCGGCGGCAGGGAGCGCGCTCCGTGCCTTCCAGTTCACGACGATGGCTCTGCACAGCGCACAGGGAAGGGGACGGCCACGCGGTGGCCTCTGGTGGCTTGGGCGGTGCTGGACGGCGCCGTCCCTCGCTGCGCCTCTCTGGCAGCGGCAGCGGGTGCTGCTGCCGCCGCTCATGGGGCGATGCACCTCTGCCAGCTCGTCGCCGACGCCCGCAACCTTCCAGGAGACCGTGCGGCGCGGT
Organism: Triticum aestivum; assembly: GCF_018294505.1. NCBI lineage: Eukaryota > Viridiplantae > Streptophyta > Magnoliopsida > Poales > Poaceae > Triticum > Triticum aestivum. The sequence goes on from NC_057811.1 coordinate 415,677,894, forward strand.
GGATAAGAAGGAGGGACAGGGAGCAAGGCGCCACTGCAGTTACTGGCGAGATCGACGTGAGGTTCTGAAGAAAACGACACTGACACCTGAAACTGTTCTCTGAAACTCTGAACTTTGACAGTAACAGTGCACGCCAGGTGTTCGACGATATGTTTTGGGCACGAGGAAAATTTTTCTGGAGTTGGGACTTGGTGAGGTGACCTCTTGATGCATCTAGAGGCTGCCTGATTTTTCTCAGATTTTTAGGAGAAGAAAACAAATGAATTTCATCAAAAATGAGAAATCTGGCCCAAACTTTCAGCAAGCACATTTTGAAAATTTTGAACTGTGGACCAGTGGATCTTCCTGGATCTTGGTTGAGGGTCCTAAGGACTAGCCAGGGAAACTTGTTTGGAAACAAAACTCAAAGGAATTCTAGTGGTTCCTTTGTAAATCTCTAAGGGCCAAAATAGGAGACAGAAAAGATTTTTGATTAAAAATGAATGGAGATAAAATCATGGGGGAGTTAAACTTGCTGGACTTGAAGCTTGACTTGACACAAGGTGGGAAGATGGCTTTTGGGAGGAGGATTTCAACTTAGGTCATGGCAAGAGATAATTTTTGAAAAGGGGAGGATCACTCCATAAGCCATAGGGTTATTTCCAAAAGAGAAGATTTCAAAAACTTTCCCAAAGAAAAACATTTGTGTTGAGTCAACACAAGATGAAAAAACCCTCAAGACCAAAGATCAAGTTTTGGATGAACCCAAAAGAAAATACTTGTCATAAAAATAAAAAGAATTGAGACGAGAGTCCTTTAATTTTTTTAAATAACCTCCTTCAAATCAAATAAATAATTTGATAAAACCAAATAAAATTTTTGGGGTGTTACAGCGAACTAGCGTGTCACGGGAAATGCGACGGTCATCGCGGTCATCGGAATTCAATGCATAAGCAGGCATGGCTTAGCGCGCCAGCTTGCCGTGGAAAACTAGAAAACTTGAAATTATGACTGTGCCGTTCCGTCCCGTCAGTGGTGCGTCCCGTCTGTGCTGGGTCGCACGCCGGCATGACGGTCAAACGAGTGCACTCGAATCATCCAGAAGAGGTACTCCCTCCTTATAAAAAATGATTCCACCACTCATCATTTACCTTGGTTGGTTAGATATTTGAATTAAGCCCTGCAAACCGGAAATGAGGTAGTACGTGCGTGATCCGCTATTTATTCGTGTAGGATCGAGTAGGTCGTTTTTAATTGAGCCCTACAAACCAGAAAGGAGGTACTACGTGTGTGATCCGCTATTTATCCGTGTAGGATCGAGTAGGTCGGATAGTGTACGTGTAGGATCGAGTAGGTCAGATGGTGTACGTGTACGATCGTATTAGCTGATGAACGTTCGCTTGGGAGATAAGGCATTTGCGAACGTTTTTGCTGGCAGTTTCTTCAGATTCGCATGGCATTTTCTTCAGAGAACCTTGTCAGTTTCTTAAGAGGTAGGCATTTTCATTCAAAAAACTGCCACTTCGGATCTTGCGTCGCAACTAAAACTGCCAGGAGCGCATTAGTAGGCTAGCTAGTGATCGATCAGTAACTTGTAAACACTGAGTGAACAGAAATAAGGAACTGTTAGTAACTTGTAAACACTGAGAACACAGAAATGAGGATCATGCTGTGCACAGCAGTAAGAGCCGATCCGTTCGAAATGTTCACACGAGACTCACAGGCCTGGCATTGTAATATGTTCACATTAGTAGCCCAAATTCAAAACCAACTAGTACGATTCCCATACATAAGATCAACATGTGAATGCATCTCAATGATTCACAGATCATATACAAATATGTAGCTCCACAAGCAAAGATCTAGAAAAAACATTTGTTCTTCCTACTAACATGGATGCTTCTCTTGGCCAACATTCAGTATAGAGTGAAAGACAAATTTGTTTGTGAAGTCTACAATTCCTCTTGCAAACGTAAGTGGTTTCAACAACAGCTGGAACCATGAGAATGAACCACACATGATGGAGGAACATCCACCGCAATATGATTTGGTCTTCTCTCGATCACACGACGAGACTATTTTCGGAATACAAACTTTAACTTAGGCAAAATGATGCCCATTGTATAATCAGACCAAAGCAATGAAGCACCTAGTGTTGGCCAATAAATAGTACAATACTACTTTTCTGCAGTCCATGAAGTGACTATCCAATCTTTCTGTGTCTATTTTCAAATGGCACTGCATGCAGTGACTATACTATTCTCTTGTGCAGTTCAACCAAAATTGCGGTCACTTTGTTTGTTTGCCAAATAGCAAAGGGCAGACATCTCTGTCTGCCCAAATATCAAGCCGCTATTAAACATATACCCCACCTTGTATTTTCGGTTTAAACACGTCTCTTCCGCTTAGCATCTGTCATGTTTTGCACTGGACAATTTGATGCAGTCATATTTTGCCCTGGACAATTTCATACTGAATTGATTTGCTTGTTCAGAGCAGAAATATAGCGCCTATTCTTCATCAGACCAAGGATATCCATGTTCGCAGTGATGGAAGAGGTGAAATTGATACAACCGAAATTGAGCATCCAACCATTGAATCCTGTCCTGCACCTCCAATGTAGGTCCACCCTGCCAATAAATTCACATGCAAACCACTAGTATTACTATCTAATGACAGTACAAAAAGAGTAGTAAGATAGTAGCAAACCATGTACCTTCGTAATGAGCAGCTCATAGTGCCACCAATTGGATATAAAGGTTTGGAAGAAAACATGCTCCTAATGTTGAACCATTTGGACATTTTGTGCAGTTCCACTAAAATCGAGCATCCCTGTTTGCATAGATATTGAAAGTGTGATTACTATAGAAGTGGCACTAGTTGAAGCATAGACTCACAAATATAAGCATTCCAATTTCTTAATGGGAAAAGGTAGCAAGACTGTTTCTAACCACCTGTTTGAAGGAATAAATAAGGCAACAGCGGCTGATGTCAGGAAGGCATACATAGTTTTTTCTGAAAAATTGAGCCATTGTTAACCTTTCCTCTTCTTTTAAGCATATTTTGTGCAGTTCAACTAAAATAAAATGCCATCACCGCCTTAACAATTCAGTGACACTGTACAAAAGGAAATGACTTAACATTACATCATGATGTCAGGTATGTAGTCGATAGGCATTAGAGACAAACATACAGACCTCCTCCGATAACATAATGAACATTAATTTTAACAAAGGTGTGACTAGCTTTACCGGGATAATTCGAGTGAACTCTACACCCTCTGTTCCTTAATATAAGATGTTTTCGGAGTTCAATTTAAAGTACCCAAACGTCTGGTATTTAGAAAAACAGGTAGTAGTTTTCTTGAGCACATATCTGGGAAAGCTTGCCAGACTTTATATATGTCCATATGCTAATGCAAAACCATTCGAATAGTACAAATATAGACTAATGCAATGGCTAGTTCAACAATATAGTAGTTATTTTATTATAGGGTACAGTACAATGGTTTTACTGAACAGATTTCCATAAGCTCTAGCACTGGAAGATTTTTATAAGAATTAACAATACAAAATGTATAGGTAACAAGTTTCAGCATTGGTATAGTAGCTGTGCAAGAACATTAAACCAAATACAAAAGTCTGCAGGTAACTAGCATTATTAACTAATGATAGTATAAAAAATTTGCAAACCATGTACCTTCAAGGTAAATATTATTAACTAACTCGAGGTATGTAATCTATAAGCATTAACAGTGCAAAAATCTGAAGGTAGTAACAAGATTCATCGTTGGTATACTGGCTGTGCAACAACATTAGAATGCCTTGGCTGAAAAATGTTTAATACATCCACAATCAACAGCTAACCCTGAAATAATCCACTGACATTAAATGGCACTGCTTAAATTTATCGGTGGCATTAGACTGAGTGCGACATTAGTTAAATGTGGCATCACTTTAGCAGTAGCATTGCTTGACTTGACCGCTGGCGTTATACTAACAACAAAAAAGTGGCAATAAGAGCATGGGAGGCCCATTCGGGCAGTGGGCGCACCAGTACAATGTACCTCCACGGACGCATATAGTGGTGAGGGAGGTATGGTTGCCCAAATATCCATGCAGCATATGTGGATTACGTCCCATTTTTGTTCTCTTTAGCTACCGATTTTCCCCTTTTCAACCTAGATGCGGGTTCAATGCCTAGTCTCTTGGATAGTACAGTCTCCCTTCCTTTCCTTATTCAACCCAGACATGGATTAGTCTGCATGAAGTAGGGTTTCCTTTAATAGTGCAAGTTAAGGTTTTCGTCTGCGTGACCAGTAGAGTAGAGGATAGCCAATTGGGAAGATGGTTGAGTGGAAAAAGATCCACATGCAGCGACGTGGCAGATGGGCCAATAGAACAAGGGTATGGTTCGAAAAGAGGTAGCATACCTGAGGGTCGGCGGGAAGTGGCTTCGCTCATGGTCGTCGTCCTGCGCACACACTACGGCAGCGAGCTTGGGGAAGGAGGGCATCCCGCGCGGGCGCTTGGTCTGAGAGGACGGCCTTGTCGTCTGTGCGTGACCTCACTCGCCGACGACGAGTGCGTCAACGCTGCACGTCCTTTTCTTCCACGGCGGATCTGTGACCACCGGTGAGGACGGAGAGAGAGGCCGTCTTTTTTAGGTCTGGAGAGAGGGTGATAGTGTGAGAAGCAACTGGGCAGCCCTTAGCAAGAAAGCGCTGAAGCTCCATCCTATATATCTTTTTTATACTACTAGTACTAGAGGTGGAGTAGTGGTAGATTAGTTTATATTTTCTCTGCATACAGTACCAGTTAGTCATGCTTCAAAACTGAACGACACGCCATTAAAAAAAATAAAAGGTCGTTAACTAATTCGGCACCTCGGGCCAATGCGGCCAGATCGCATTTTGCATGAGAAATTACACACCGTGTTTCATTGACATGTGGTCCCATTCCCACATGTCAGTGAGACGACGATGAGTCCTTTTGTACAATTTCCGAACCGACTCTATGTTGGCCGGGCGCCTCTTCGTGTACCGTGGCAACCGTCCACCGACTCTTCGCCTTTCCCTCTCGATTTGGAACTGTTGTCGCACGCTCTTCCTCCCTCCTCCATTTGCCTTCACCCTTCCTTCTGCCATTGTTCGATCGTCTTCTCCATGTAGGGAACAGGCTGGAAACGACCCCATTATTCTTGCCCCGATCTGAAAGATGACGTGGTGGAGGAACTCATTGATCGGTGCGACGTCATCACCTCGCTAGCATGGCAGGTTCATTCAAGACCATTCTCGACTCAACTAATAACATCATTACAAGGAACCCAAGGGTCTAGGAGCGGTTTGATCTCACCTATCTTCTTCACCGTGAACATGGTCACTGACGCGCGGACGACGCAGGCCTCGCCCTGTGCAAGTTGATGCCGCTTGATAATGATACGTGTGATGTTAAGATGCCATCGCTTGACGGTAAGGCTTGGGAAGGCGCAAATGGAGATTGGGTTGTTTATATTGGGTACAACTGTGAGTGGGAACTTGGGAATGTGTACACTCGTCACCGGGTTCCACTTCCAAAAATCTCAGACTGCCCAGAGGTTGAGCACACCGGTATTCTACGTACGTTCAACTACGATCATGGTGACTGTCGTCTACAGAAGATAGCAATTTGTCGAGTTCCCGACCGCTCTTGGGGTTATAGGAATGCTTGTGTTGTCGCTATCTTCGACAACCTTGTTGCTGTCCTTCATGGTTCGACTCGATGGATATTGCTCAAAAATCAGTTTCTATAAACGGATGATCAGTACTGTGATGCAATTCAATACGATGGTCTTGTGTTTGCTGCCACCACTCGTGGCACTGTTTTTGCATGGAATTCTTATGCTTTCAGTATGTTTGTCTTCCACCGTAATTACAATTGTTTCCTCCACATGCATGCGGGTTAGCTAGTTTCCCTTTACTAATTACCCTTCTTGTCTTTCCAAGGTCCTGTGAACATTCCACCACCTATATTTGAAATTTTTGATAACCAAGGGGGAGATGACAATGATGATGATCACGAGCATGGGGACCCATATACTCAGTGGCACCTGGCAACTTATTCTGATGGATCACCTCTTCTTGTTTGTATACAGGGCACTGCTGATGTTACTAAGGAAGCAGGAATTTTCTCCCATAGTCGCACTCTCCGGACCTATTCCAACATCCGTTACATGGTATTCAGGATGGATACTACTGTGCTAGTGCCAACACCTTCTCCCTGGTTTAGTATTGATACTCTTGGAGGAAACTCGCCTTCCTTGGACATATCCAATCATGCTGAAAGGTGATCCAACTGTTGTTGACACAACGTTACTACCATTTATGAGAAGCAACTGTATCTATACCTCGGGCATTGCTATGGTTCCCTACCGTGGCTATCACAATATGCGTCCTGACATAGGCCGCTTCAGCCTGGATGATCAGTCCTGCGTTGTTCTCGAGATTGATAGTAGCTGCCCCTTCCCAGAGAATCACTTCTGGTTCAAAGCAAGCGTTTCCAACGCCGAGGATTGGTTGAGCTGAAGTTCATTTCATTTCTTGTTATTTGTTGTGTGATGAAAACTTTAGTATTTACTAGAATGTATCGTCGTTGTGGTTGTGGGTTCATGACCTGTTGCATGTAATAAAATGATATGCCTGTGATAAACTTACTAAGTTTATGAATGACCTTCGAGTCGCTTCTCTGAGTGGGTGCTGCGACGAGGCAAAAATATATTTTCCGAATACATAATTGTACGTGCATTGCAACAGGTTATCGAATGAGTCCAATCAACAATAGTACTACTACTATTTGTACTAGCTTCACATGATTCACACGTCCGGCGGGTGTTTTTACTGTAGCAGCGAATCCCATCATCCTAGGTCCTCGGATGAGTCTAGTAGAAATTGCATTCTGATGTTTGGGTTCAAACTTTCAAAACTGCTGCACTATCTCTACGTCTACGTATACGTAATACAACAAGTTTTTAAACTGGACACCAGCCACCCACCCTCACAAAGAACACTTTTTAACCTAGCATGGACTCCAGGAAATTTGGCCACAGTGTGAGGTGGGCCATATGTTAATGTGTTCGCTGTACGTAGCAGCACCTCGAATCCTCGATATATAGTAGGGTGTCATGGGCCAGATCAAGCATTCACATCCAGGAGTACGGCACACGCCACCAGCACGACTTCCATCTGACACCATATTTCTTGGAGTCCGTGCTACATCTATCTCTTCAACCTCGTCGTTTCTCTGACTCGGCCATCTCGCGGCTGGCGAGGTGGGGGCTTGTCGATACTAGTCGGTTTCCTCAACTGCGGTCCCACTTATAAGGCCTCCAACGCACGACCCCTAAGACTACCCACAGTGGGAGTAACATAGGTGGTAACATCACACTTATCTAGGCAAAATAGATGATGTGGCATGTAATCAATGAAGAAAGAGAGGCATGTGGTAACATAGCTAGTTACTGTAACATCACACATATCAAGAAAAGATGAGTCTACAACATAATAAATGAAGTGATGCATGACACAACACATATGTTACAACCCACCGTGAAGGTAGTAACATAGACTAGTAACATATGCATGTTACTACTCTAAGTTACTCCCCATTGTGACTAGTCTAACGGACCGCCGTTTTGCCCGGATTCTGTCCGTTTGGGTAGGGCAATGGGGTCGTGTCCGGGCCATTTCTCGGATGCGGTGGCCGTGCTTCCAACGCGCGGACGCATACCGGCCGCGTACATATTTCTTTGCAAACACATATCTTTTTTTCATCATTGATTTTTGGGATAATTAGATTTATGCCCCTAGTTGTGTCCCACTCGTCTGTTTTACCCCTAATTCCCAAAAGTCAACGGTTCTGTCCGAGTCACTTTGCTCCTCTTATGCTTTTGCCCTTTGACCGTTTGACCGTCAGTTTGAAAACTTCATAACTAATTCATACTGAATCAGAAAAATGCAAATAAGATACCAAAATGTTCAGAAAAACATCACCTATATGTCAGTGTCATTTGCATTCATGAAAAAAGTGTTGGAAAGTGCACATCCGAGTTTTAGCTCTTTTGATACCACCATGAATAGTGAACTAAAAAAAAATTCAAAAAAATATGGTGGGCGAAGAACAACAAATGTTCTAAGTGCTTGCCAAGTTTCATTAGGGAACGACATTCGTGGAAGTCGTGGCAAAAAAATAATCTATTTTGGAGTGCTGATTGTTTTTTTCCACGGCACCCATGAATGTTATTCCCTGATGAAACTTGGCAGGCACTTAAAACATTTGTCATTCTTTGCCACCAATTTTTTTTTTCAATTTTTTGAACTTTTTAAGATTTTACTATTCATGGTGGTGGCATAAGAGCTAAAACTCGGATGGGCACTTTCCAACACTTTTTTCATGAATGCAAATGACACTGACATATAGATGATGTTTTTCTAAACATTTTGGTATCTTATTTGCATTTTTCTGATTTAGTATGAATTAGTTATGAAGTTTTCAAACTGATGGTCAAACGGTCAAAGGGCAAAAGCATAATAGGAGCAAAGTGACTTGGACAGAACCAGTGACTTTTGGGAATTAGGGGTAAAACAGACGAGCGGGACACAACTAGGGGCATAAATCTAATTATCCCTTGATTTTTGGTACATGGAAATACATCACCAAACTTTGAATAGAAAAGCAAGACCAAAGAAAACAAGAACCACAAGAATACATTTTAGAAGATATCCAACTTCCATAACTGCTCCTGTAAGTTGGATTAGTGCCTTCTCGATGCATTCATTGTTCATCTATGGAGGCTTTATCTTGCATGCTTCTTTCTTCTTCGAGTGTAAAGAAGTAGACGTTGCTTCCTTGCATCTAGTCTCATGTCTAGCCTCTATTCTATCAACAAGTGCACTAGTCTCATCTCTAGCCTTTATGCTAGCTAAAAGTGCTACAACATCTACTAAATTGCGCTCTATCAATATATCGATGTACTCTTCTTCCCAATACCAGAACTTGCATCCATTCTACACAATAAAATTTTAAGTTAGCACAACAAGTCTAATCCGAGAGCACAACCGAAGCTAAAGTAGCACATACCCCATCGGTTGAGCACTTGATGAACACCCATCCGGGATGTTCCGGCGTTGTAGACACGCGGCGCAAGACCTTCTTTGGGCAGTCGTCGCACGTAATGAGTGGCAACGGAGCGCCGACGAGCTTTCGGGCTAGCACCGAGCCCGGCTGACCGCCATTCATGTATCTGCCGGTGGACCGCCGACGGTGTAGATCCGAGCGGCTAGAGGAGGAGTCAGTACCTTCATGTGGCCTTGCAGCCTTGCCGGGGCCTTCCGGCCTGGTGCCCGGCCAGTCCATGGCGCGGCACAGCCTCCCACAACCGGGCGAGCTCAAGCCTGATTGGATCCGCTCCAAATCCGGCTGCCGGGTGCACAAAACACGTAGCCATGGTTGGGTAGCTCGGGGGCATCGAGGGAAAGGGGGCTGAGCAAGCGCGTGTCCGAGCTGCACACGCTGGAGTTGGCCTAGCGGCGTGGCGGACCAACCCTGTGGGCGTGCCAAGTGGCTTCGCTCGTGTGGGGGACGGAATGTGGCACCCCGATCCGCATGGAGCAGGGGACCTTCGCACGTCAGCCCAGGATAACACTTGACGCACGACAGGTCCAAGATACAGCATTCCAGGTACAATAATATTCATCAAATACATGTGCATAAGCTTACATCGTTGATGAATACAATCATCTGGCATAGCCCTACGGCTATTTGAATGATAACGGAAGTCTATTAAAATGGCGCCGGAAGTCTTGGTTTGGCGGCTCATCAACTCTGGTTGGGCTCCACAACTCACAGGACTGGCAAGGTTACGACCTAGCACGACGGATCAAGCGAACAATACGGGTACGACCTACAAAGCTGGCATGACATGCCAAGTCAGTACATTGAATGTACTTGCAAGACAACCAAATACATAGCATCCAAACAAGCAGAAGACAAAGCAAGAACCAAGCATATGCAACCATCTATCTCATATCAATTACTAAACATGGCATGATAGAAATCAACTAAGCATGAACAATAGCATGACAGTAATCATGGCATATCAAAACCTGCCTCTACATGGCAATGGCAAAACATAGCATATCATCTCAATCATGGCATAACTTAACATATAAATCAAAGCATGGCATGGCATCATGAAACTATGCTGAAAATAAGCTACCGATCATATCCAATGCAGACATAACATGCTAACTATATGCAACCATCTTCTGTTCTATCATGGTTCTTTAAATGCAAATAATGATATATTACTCATGCAATGCAACCAAACTTGTGTACCGAGTCCCTCGGACTCTCTTACCACGGGTTGCCTCGCAACCGAATGGTGATCTTTCCGGCGATCACAACCACGACCAACACTTGGTCTCCAACACTCACCGAGACCTCGTCTCGTGATCATATCCAACCATCGCCGTGACTTCTCACGACTTTCTCATAGTTCAAGTCATCATATTTTTGTTATCACATATTTATTGACCAACTTAATTATTTCAGGTTTATCCTCCATTTCGACCAAGACCTGATAGTGGGACCTACTACGAATTGTGTTGTTATCGATAGACTTTATATACACTCTGCAGAGGTAGCACACTGTACCCACACCACGGAACCCATGGCCTCGTCATCCCATTCGGGTGGACCATCGACATTCTGACGAAACCGACCTACTGCCATGACACTCTCCTGGCCACTCCGACCCACTCCCAGCTGGGCTAGTCCTGGGTGGCCCCGTGTCTACCAAAGACACAATGCCACCGTCGTGGCCAAAACGTCCCTCACGGGGACCGGTACCAAAAATTCTAACAACGAGCACACAAGGTTATGTCCGCCTACCTGATCAGGGTAAGCATGCCCATAACCTTCCCTAGTAGGAGGCACCGGCGAGAGGCACGACAATAGATCGTATTAAGGCCTCCCCATAAGGCAAATGTGGCTGCACTGAAAAAGTTCGATTTGGTGGCACTATGACTCGATCCCATCAATGACGGAGGAGGTTTGTTATTATTAAGTCATTTTATTAACTTCTCCATCATCATGAGCATATTTAACATGAATGCAACAATGAGCATGCAGCATACAAATGCATGGCAAAATATCGAACTTCTCAAGTGCACAACTATAACATAAAGAACATGACAATACCAAGTGCTAGCATACTAACAGGGCATTTCAATCATCATAGAATTTTATAACGATGACATGAAATAAAGTAGAGTAGTGACATGGCATTAATAACAACATTCTAATTAGCATGGCAAAAGATATCATGAAAACACAAGCATGCATGATAAGCATAATAGAATAACTGCAGATGAAAACAATAAGAAACAACTGCAACTACACACACACAAAGGTGCAAGCAAAGTCAACATGCAAGTTCGGGGCTCATGATAAGAGGTTGGCTTGCCTGGGTGTCGACAAATACTCCGGGAAGAAGTGTGAAATGATCGCGGAAAGATTTGCCGGAAACAGTTCTCTCTCGGAGGGGGCTGTTTACGGGCGAGGGCAAAATGGTCATTTTCACTATGTGAAAATATTATGAAAATGATATCAACGGAACGGGCTCGATGAAACGAAGACGTGGGCTTTGGAATCACCTGATTCGGAGCTACGGGTAAAAAGATATGACTTTTTAACTACCAAGGACTTATCTGTAAAGCAAATCCTTACAAACTGGCCCCAGACAGAAAAACAGATCGCGTCTTTCTCAGAAATACGCTTTCCAGAGAGGAAAGCGCATTCTGGCCCGAAGAAGAGGAGGAATACACTTTCGGCTAAAGGAAAGCGCATTACTGACCGCAGGCGACACAAAGTACGTTTTCAGAAAACGAAAACGCATTTCTCTCTGAAGCCACGACGAAGTACGCTTTCGGGAAACGAAAGCGCATTCGCGCGGGGCGTCTCCACTTACGCCAGCGCAGCGAGCCAGCCCGGTCATCTTGCAGAGGCCGACAGGCGGGGCCCAGAGGCAGGGTCAACGCTGGGCGGGGCCCGCCTGGCCTTCTTCTTCCTCCCGCTCGGGGCGCGACGAGCCGAGGCAGGGGATTGCCCCGACGAGGAGCGCCGGCGACTCCGGCCACCATTCGCGATGGCCAACCTACCTAGATGCTCATCATGAGGAGGCGCATCTCGGGGTGGTAGCCTCTGCCGTCGACGAGCGTTGTAGCGGAAGCAGCGAGGCACGCGGAGAAGAGGAGCTTCGGGCTCGGGTGGACACGGGGTTTGGGTGAGGGAGAGGGAAGGCCGAGGCTATGGGGAGGCTCACTGGAGCATGGGGGATGCGATGGTGGTGGAGGAACAGAGAGGAAGCACGGCATCACCGGAATCGGGAGAGACCCGAGGCGGCGACCACGGCGGCGGTGGTGGTCGAGGAGCAACTCCGCGGACGAGAGAAGGGGTTGGGGAGGAGTAGAGAGGTGGGGAGAGGCTGCTGATGATCTCCAGAGGCTCGAGGGCGGGCTATTTATAGCTGGGGCAAAGGCACCCGAGCCGGTGGCCATCGAGCGAGTCCGGCCACGGCTCTGCCGGCCGCAGTAGTCACGGGGGCGCACGAGAAGGCGACGAGGAGGGTGAGGACGAGCGCCAGAGGCTCACGGAATCGAGCAACGCTCGCGGACGAACGGAGGAAGAGGACACTAGGGAGGAAGGAGACGATGCACAGGAGCGCACTGTTTAGTCGTTGGCACGGCTCGCCGGAGAATAAAACGAAGGGGGCAGTGGTCCGGAGGGAAGACGACGTCGAGGGGGAGCTGTTGGGCATTAATGGCGAGGCCAGAGCTGGTCGGAGCAGCGCTGCCGACGACAACATTAACTAGACCACCGTTTTGGCTGGCTGGCCTCGTAGTCACCACTGGCATGACGCGCTCTGGGCTTTTTTACTAATGTAAGTTCATGTCTACCGCGTAGTCCTTCGAAGAGAGAGTAATACTGCGGTAGAAAAACGGGCGAAGACAAATGGAGCTGAGTAAATCAAGCTACACAAGTTTGCTGTTGCAAACTTGGCAACATCCTAGAGATAAAACCAGAGAGGTTAAATGGTAAAATGGTTGTCTGGGAGGCTTAGGGTAGAAAGGACTACGGTCCTGGGAGTTTTGAGGTAATATGGACAACTATTTACCATAGTTGCTGTACAACTACCAAATCTGACCCAGAAACTGAATCATGATGAAGCACTCACTAGGAGTGATGGATAGAGCTAAATCTTGGCAAATCTTGATGATTTGGTCATACAATGATGCTGTAAAAAGTTCATACCAAATGGACTTACCAAAATGGTACTCCTTCACAGCTATCATTTCTGTCCAAAAACGTCAGAAAAATCCTCAGGGCAAATGGCTAATTGAAATGAGCCAAAATCCTTTGGAGATAGGTTATATGAGCAGGAGAAGGCCTGGGAAAATTATCGGTCATAATGGAGCAAGATAAGATGCACTTGCTTCACAAACTGAACAATTGGACAGAAACAAAGACTTGCTCCTGTGCTCACATAGTCCAATGAAATGAACTGAATTTGGGTGGAGGCTAATGATTTGAGATATAGGAGAGGATGGCAAAGTTTCATCCCATTTGGAAACTCTATGAAGGTACTTCCTTCACAAAGTTGCATTCTGGTCAGAAACTTTGAAAAATAGCACAGGGAGCTAGGATGAAAGGATTGAGCTTATCTTTGGTATGTGTAGGTTATTTATACATGTTAATCACCCTGCCAAATTGCAGCTCAATTGGAATTAGGAATAAAGCACTTCCTTTGCAAAATTTCAGAGAAGGCGGAAACTTGCATTGGATCATGTGTCAATTTTTTTGAACTGAGGAACATGAGATTAGGATGGAACTAGTGATTATATAGCAAGGACAAGCTCCACAGTTTATGTGGGAATTTTCTCTGCTATAAAAATAGTAGTTCCTTTGGAAAATGGCAGAAATGCAATATTGGCATTAAATAGAAAAAGGCAATTTTCCTTATTTAATTATGGCCAATATACTTGCTAGAGCTTGGATTAGGCATAAGTATCAACTCCACAAATTCTCATGAATTTTGGAGATGGCTAGCTGTGCCTTTGGATTTTATTCCTCAGAAAGGCAAGAAAAGGAATAAATCATAATTCAAAAATATTGCATTGGACTTAGCAATATTTTTGCATATCCAAGGTTCAGAAAGATAGGAGGATCTCTGGGAACAATTGGGAGGATCAACAGATGAAGGAAAATGATGGCTCCTTTGTAAGCACAAAGGACATATCCAAATTCCAAAAATTTGGAATTAGGGTTTGAAATGATTTGAGCTGATGCAAATGAGGTCTTGCCCACTGAAAAAGACATGAGCAAGGTTTTGAAAGGTTGAAAATGACAAGAATCATCAGAGTCATCCAACAAACTCAGGAGAAAGATTTTGAAAATGAGTGCCAAGAAGGAATAACAGCAGAAAAATTGATAACCCAATTTTGGGGCTGTTACAACTCTTCCCCCCTTAAAAAGAATCTCGTCCTCGAGATTCCTAGGGTTACAGCACAAATGAAAGAATAATCACTCCGGGGAAAAACATCGGGTTAATTTTTTAACCCTTTGGTTAAATTCAAACGAGATAGGGGCACCGATAATTAGTACACCCGGGAAGGGGTATGGCAAACCTGGATATATCCACGGCTAGGGGCATTAGAGATCAAATTCCCAAAAAATGCTAGATGCACCCAATGAATAGTTGTTTCACCTGCTGACATGTGGGTCCAGGGCCCACTGGCAGCCTCCTTCTTCTACCTCCGGCTCGCTGCTTCTCCTACGCTGCTGCTCCGCGTGCGGCTTGGTGCAGCACGCATCTAGCTCCTAGGGCGATGAGGACCCCAGAGCCATAGTGCGCGGCGTGCACGGCGCCGGTGCAGCGAGCACTCACGTCACGGGCCAGCACCTTGTCGGCACTGCTCGCGAATTCACCTCCTAGACGCCGGTGATCGAGCGACGAGCGGTTCTCCTGGACCTTGCTCACCGTACACCGGGGTTGGGTTATAAAAGACGGTAGCGTGGCTCTCCTCCAGCGCACAAACACAATGCCACTCTACTACCTCTTTGGTTTGGGCGAGATCGAGCCGAGCTCCTTCGGCAAGGAGTAGTTCTTGGTGGCGTTGCGGTTGTTCCTCGCAGCGCTGCTGGGCACACTGATCGGCTCGTCACTCCTCCTGCTGATTCTCATCAGGAATGATCGAGCTCGGAACAACGCGCGGTTGGGTGCGGTGGCTCGAGACGCGGGAGAAGATGGCGCACTGGATGGTCCTCCGCCACACTTGATTCTCTGTCGCTTTACGCCGGCGGAGTAATCGCATGCTGCGGTGGAGCGGTGGTGGCGATCTACCTGCGCCATGCAAGGCAGTGACGGTGGTGGTTGTCGGTGTCAAAACCGGCGGATCTCCGGTAGGGGGTCCCGAACTGTGCGTCTAAGGCGGATGGTAATAGGAGGCGGGGTACACAATGTTTACCCAGGTTCAGGCCCTCTCGATGGAGGTAATACCCTACTTCCTGCTTGATTGATCTTGATGATATGATTATTACAAGAGTTGATCTACCATGAGATCATAGAGGCTAAACCCTAGAAGCTAGCCTATGGTATGATTGTTGTTGTCCTACGGACTAAACCCTCCGGTTTATATATACACCGGAGGGGGCTAGGGTTACACAGAGTCGGTTACAAGGGAGTAGATCTACATATCCATATCGCCAAGCTTGCCTTCCACGCCAAGGAGAGTCCCATCCGGAACGGGACGAAGTCTTCAGTCTTGTATCTTCATAGTCCAACAGTCCGGCCAAAGGATATAGTCCGGCTGTCCGAGGACCCCCTAATCCAGGACTCCCAGTAGCCCCTAAACCAGGCTTCAATGACGATGAGTCCGGCGCGCAGATTATCTTCAGCATTGCAAGGCGGGTTCCTCCTCCGAATACTCCATAGAAGATTTTGAACACAAGGATAGTGGCCGGCTCTGCAAAACAAATTTCACATACCACCGTAGAGAGAATAATATTCCCCCAAATCTAATCCGCTGACGCATTTTGCAGGATGACATCACACCATGGCCCGGTCATTATTCGAACCGTTTTTCACAACCAGCCACTGCACATATCGTGAGGCAGTTTCCTTGGCACGTCTTGTCAAAGCAAAGATCGTGTCCCCTTATCACGGGATTCTCATCAATACGGGTGTGGGTAACCCAACCGTGTCATCAATTACGACGCTTGGGGAATAAGTGGTTTTACCAGGCAAGTGGGGAGGCGCATAATCCCTGCTGCCTTTATAAGGGGATAAGGACTCCCTTTCGCACCCACACTTTCTACTTCCCGATTCATTCCCCTCCGCCCAAGCATTCATCTTCTCTACCCACAAAAGGCCTTCCGAAAATGTCCGGATCCAGAGCAGGAGGCAAGTGGATGGCCTCTACCGTCCGGGAGAATGATATCAAAAAGCTTCGGGAGGCCGGGTATCTGGCCAAGAAAATCAGCCATCGTCTCCCGACGGCGGGACAGATCGTCCCTACTTCGGAACCCCACGAGAGGGTTGTATTCCTCCCTCACTTTGTCCGCGGGCTAGGGTTTCCCCTCCACCCATTCGTTCGCGGCATCATGTATTATTATGGGATCGATCTCCACGATCTGTCCCCTAATTCCTACCTCAACATCTCGACATTCATTGTCGTGTGCGAGGCTTTTCTCCGCATCTCGCCACACTTCGGCTTATGGCTGAAGATTTTAATGTGAAGCCCAAGGTAGTGGGCGGCGAGCACGCCGAGTGCGGGGGCGCTATGGTGAGCAAGATGCCCAACGTCACATGGCCAACAAGCACCTTTAACGATTCCGTCAAGGAGTGGCAACAGCAGTGGTTTTGACATCACCGAGCCGCGCGGCACGGAATGGACCTATACTCCCGAGTTTCGATCTGGTGCCCCTCTGCGGCTTACATCCTGGGTCAAGAAGGGCCTGAGCTGGTCTTTGTCCGACGAATTGTCGGCGCTCCAGATGCGCGTTCAAGACATGGGAGACAAGAACATTGAACTTGTCAATGTAGTCCAGGTGATGTTAGTTCGCCGGATCCTGCCTTGTCAACACCGAACTTGCAATCTATGTGAATTCGATCCGGCCAAGCACCAGACCCTGCGAGAGCTTTTCGGCTCCTCACACAAGGACATCTGGAAGGTGCTCTTCAAGTCCAGCAAATCATGGCCGGACTCCGCCGAAGACCGTGGGTACCAACTGTCCCGCCCTGCAAGTTCGGTAAGTCATCATACTTTTTATCCGCATAACCCAAGGGAAGCGCTTATTGTGTTTTCTACAACTCTCCTAGGGCTGGACGAAGAAGGCGGAGCAGATACATTGTCTGGCCCCGCTGCCCAAAGAACCGGCCGTCCCACTTCTGACGAAGATGCTGGTCCCGGCGCCTTACAAGGTGCCAAAGAAGACGGCCGAGAAGGAGGCAAAAAAGACCCGGGGCGGCCTTCGTCGCCGCGGCACTTCGGACACAATATCCGAAGGCTCTGATGCCCGTTCTGCCTCCGAAGAGGACGACGAGGAGGAGGAAGATGAATCCCTAGCGGGGGGAAGAAAGAAGAGGACGGCCTCCGCACACTTGGAGGCCGAGTCGCCTAAAAGGGGAAAAGCTCCTCTTCTCGAGGAGTCCACTGCCGCCGCCGACAGCGGCCCGACGTGGGATCCCAGGGCCCAGCCCGTGGTGAATTCGTGAGTATATTGAATCCGAGTACGTTTATGCGTCCAGACTCATCATGGCATAATATTTTAACCTGGGCCATATTTTTGTAGTCCGGCGAGGTCCCGTACCAAACAATCCTCATCAGAGGATTCGCTGAGTCCGGATGCTATGGAGAGCGGGACGCCCCCGAAGGCCCCTTCCCCCAAACAGGTGAATAACACCGAGGCTTCGTCCCAGAGGGACCCCAGCCAAGGAGGAGAGGAAAAGACCGTGAAGGCAGCGCCTGGAGGTCAAACTTCAGGGGCCGGACACATGGGGGAGAGAATTCCCATGGGAGCTGACGGCGGGGGCCATATTGAATTCGGCACCGAGCCGGATGCAATTCTGGAGACCAATACGGCTCCAGAATCAAGCAGGCAGCCTTTCTTAGCTCGAGGGGGCATGCCTATTCCACTGGCAACCTCTGTCCAACCAGAGGTGTCGGATGCTTTGTTGGTGGCGCTGAAGAGCGCCTCCATCGTCGATGAACACCGTGCCCTTATGGGTGTGGTGATTGAGAAGATTCAGTCTGCTGAGAGTGGACTGAATGAAGCCTGTATCAGCCTTATAAAAGGTTTTGAGGTATGTTTTATGAGGTTTCGAAGAGTGTCATGGTATGGATAGTAGCCCCTGATACACTGTTCGGTGAAAGAAAGAACCGGACAGAGGATCAAATTTATGTTCGCAGGAAGACTCACTGGATGACATCTATTTCTCTTCTGTTATAAGCAGGCGTCTGTAGCGGCTGCTGCCTCTCATAATGCGGAGGTCTCCGGACTGAATCAAAGTCTGGAGCGGGCCAAAGAAGAACTTGGCCAGTTGAAAATGCAGATGGGAGATAAACAAGGTATGCGCAAGTCTTGTTCGCATTTATTGCGAATGAATTTTCAGTATGATGAAATATGTTTCATGATTTGCGCTAGGGATGACCGAAGTCGAGGCTCTTAAGAAGGCTGTGGCCGAGGCCGAGAAAAAGGCAACCACTGAGCAGGCTCTTCGTGAGAAGCACGAGGCCAGGGTTATTAAAGCTGAGCAGGAGCTGCAAGAGGCCGTGAAGAAATGCGAGACCTTGGAGCAGAGTTTAACGGAGAAAGAATCCGAACTCACCAAGGCGCATCAGGCCATGAGCGAGGCCCGGGGGGAAACCCAAAGTGCCCTGCAGGGGATCCAAGCGGCGAGGAAGATCGCAGCGGGTAGGGCTTTTTCCATGTAAAGCAAGTGTTTGAGGAGAAAATTATGTTTCTAATTTTGAATTCGGATTTCTCCAAGGGTATTTGCCGAGCTGCCTCGCAGAATATCCGATGCCGCCCAATTCTACCGAGCCGAAGAAAGGAACACCATAGATAAGCTCTTCTGGTCACAGTATTTGGCGCTGAATTATCCGGTGCCTTTTGCCGATCAACTGAAATAGCTGATCGAACTGCATAAGGCGGCGGAACTAGCTATGAAAGATCTGGTTATCCGGCTATGGCCTGCCGAGCCGATTCCAAGCAGCTACTTCGGGCTCGTGAAGCGGCTTGTAAGCGCTTGCCCTCGACTTGACGTCATCAAGCGGTCAGTGTATATAGAAGGTGCGCGAATGGCCTTCGCCCGCGCAAAGGTGCACTGGGGGAAGATGGATGCCGAAAAGTTGATGACCGAAGGACCGCCAGAGGGGAAGGAGCACCGCAAGCCCGAATTATATTATGAGAGTGTCCTGAAAGGATCCTACCTTGCAGCGGAGCTATGCACCAAGGACATTATATTTCCATGAATGCCAATCATGTTGTCCTGTGTAATGTTTGAACAAGGTCATTTATTTGTCGCCTGTTATATAAAAGTTTACCCTCCTGTGCGGCCGTTTTATATGTTAAACCTGAGAGTTGGCCAGTCATCGGCTTCTGCCCCCACGTAAGGAGTATGGGGGTGTTCGGGATAAACCTAAGCACTCTTTATCCCAGTTTTGGGTCCTTCGAAGGAGGTGCTCAGCACAACGAACCAGGCAATCGGACTATAGGGCTTTATCACTCTCACTTAGCCATAGGAGCTTTAGTATGGTAGGCGCAGCCCCTGGTGTTCGGAAGACCGTACTAGGGGCTCTATAAGCACGTGATCGGAGAAAAAACCGATCCATCGCACGCTGCATTGGTTATGGCATTATGCGGGAGAAATCCTTAAAGATTTTGTGACCTTTCGAACAGCTCACCAGCTCTCGCCGTATCATGACAGTCAGTTTTCGGCTTTCTCTACTGAGGTGCTCGTCCGGAAGAACCGGGACACAATCGCAGTAGTTCTCCCAGTGCTACCTTAGCCGATATAGCGGAACGTAAGGTACCAAAACATGGGAGCCGGGCAAACCCAACTATTGACCCAAGACATGATTCGGAGCTGATGCATATAATGCTATAGGTTCGGGGTGCCGAACTTCCATGAAGGTGTTCGGACTTTATTGCCGTGTTATGGGTAAAACGAAGCCCCTGGCATATTTTAAGGCATATCGCTATGTACGGATGCCACTTGACAAAATGATTTCAATAAGAAATAACAGCAGGTAAACGTCATATAAATCCACATGTTGTATTTGAATAGTACGTCTATGCGTATGGGTACAAGTAATGTGATAAAAAAGGAATATGATTGCGGAACCTGCTGAGACCAGGGGGAAGAGGCTGAATGCGGATCCGTAATATAGCCGGATGGTCACTGCGGGGAATGTCTAAGGATTCCCTTACGCGTTCAAGCTGCCTCCATGTAGCCCGTCCTGGTCGGCGCAAAGGTGAACCTGCGAAGGAAATGTAAGAAATATTTAAGTGCCGGAGAGCGGTTGAGCCGCTGAGTTCGGCCTGTCCTGGCCTTCGCCAAAGTGTTTAGTTGAGCTCTGGACGAGCCGAGCTATCCTTCCGTGAAGTAGTTCAAAGTCCCTTGATGGTGTCCGGGAGCCTGGTCGTCGACTCGAGGTTCGGCTGCGAGGTGCTGCTCGTTGTTTCTGCTGCTAATGCAGTGGTGTATTTGTTGGTGCCGAGGGAAGGTTCGGCCTTGCCATTAACCGTGATGACGCCGCGTGGACCGGGCATCTTGAGCTTACGGTAGGCATAATGTGGCACCGCGTTGAATCGAGCGAACGCGGTTCGTCCGAGCAGTGCTTGATAATCACTGCGGAAAGGGACGATTTGGAAGATTAACTCTTTGATAAGGTAATTTTCTGGTGATCCGAAGACTACCTTAAGGGCAATGGAGCCTGTACAGCTAACCTCCACACCTGGTATAATGCCTCTGAAAGTGGCTTTAGTGGGTTAGATCGCCAAATGATCGATGCCCATCTTGCGCACTGTGTCCTGGTAAACCAGATTTAGACTGCTACCTCCGTCCATAAGGACTCGAGTGAGGTGGAACCCGTCTATTATTGGGTCGAGGACTAGTGCGGCTGGATTGCCCTGATTGGCGTTAACCGGACGATCCGTGCGGTTGAAGGTGACCGGCCCTAGTTTCTACTGTGGGACGACTAGTTTCATTGAGTCGCCATCCCTAAGGGTACATATCTGGTCCGAGTTGGTAAGTTGGGTGGTATTTACCACGTTCACCGATTGAATATGCGTGGGAAATTTCTTTTGCCCTCCTGTGTTCGGCAATCTGGGCTCTTCGTCGCTATCGTCGCTTTGAGACCCCCCTTCATCTTTGGCGCCTGCCCTGTCGGCTTGTTTGAAGACCCATCATTCTCTGTTGGTATGGGTGGCTGGCGTTTCTGGGGTGCCATGAATTTGGCATCGGCGATCGAGTATATGGTCCAGACTGGATGGACCCGGATTTTTATTTTTGGGTGGCCCGTTCCGCTGACCGGACTTTGAGCTCCTGAACCCGGCATTAACTGCCGTATTTTCGGTGTTTTCACCATATTTGCGGCGCTTGTGTTTGTTGCGTTGTGGTTTGCCGTTGCTTTCCCTGGCTTCTGATATGCCAGGCTTGCTTGCTGTATTGGTACTACAAGCCAACCAGCTATCTTCGCCCGCGCAAAAGCGGGTCATAAGTGTCATGAGGGCTGCCATGGATTTTGGCTTCTCTTGGCCGAGGTGCCGGGCAAGCCATTCGTCACGGATATTATGCTTAAATGCCGCTAAGGCCTCTGCATCCGGACAGTCGACTATTTGGTTCTTCTTGGTTAGGAACCGGGTCCAGAATTTCCTGGCCGATTCCCCTGGCTGCTGAGTTATATGACTTAAATCGTCAGCGTCCGGCGGTCGCAAATAAGTGCCCTGGAAATTGTCTAGGAATGCCTCTGCTAGGCTCTCCCAACTTCTGATGGATTTTGCTGGCAAGCTATTGAGCCAATGCCAAGCCGGCCCTTTGAGTTTTAGCGGGAGATACTTGATGGCATGTAGGTCATCCCTGCGGGCCAAGTGAATGTGGAGGAAGAAGTCTTCTATCCATACCGCGGGGTCTGTAGTACCATCATATGATTCAATGTTTACGGGTTTAAACCCTTCTGGGAATTCGTGATCCATTACTTCATCAGTGAAGCATAGGGGGTGTGCGGCGCCTCTGTGCCGGGCTATATCACGACGCAGTTCATACGAGTCTTGTCTGCCGTGTTCGGCTCGGCCGGATTTGCTTTTAGTGTATCTGGCGTGACGATCATCGTCATGTGTTGGTGCGCACCCCCATGATCCGCAGATCGATCTTGCATGTTTTTCCTTGTTTTCCAATACGTTTCGCAGGTCCTGCGTGTTGCCCATGGCCTTGGTATTTTTGTTTGAGTGGCGGCGGGGTGCGGGCTGGACTTCGGGCTGATATGCCTCTCTGTGTCGGCCACGAGGTGGCCGATCTGCCTTATCATACGCTGGTGGTGTATGTTTTAATGCTTCCTCCTCGAGTCGAGGTAGCAACCTGCGCTTTGGGTAACTCTTGGTTGGGCGCTCGAGTTCGTATTCCTCGGCTGCCAGGACTTCAGTCCATCTATCCGCTAGCAGGTCTTGATCAACTTGAAGCTGTTGTTGCTTTTTCTTCAGGCTGTTTGCTGTGGCTATAAGCCGACGCTTGAAGCGTTCCTGCTCGACGGGATCTTCAGGCACGACAAATTCTTCGTTGCCGAGGCTCACTTCGTCTTCGGAGAGAGGCATGTAATTATCATCCTCTGATTCTCCGTTTGCTGCCTGTTCCGGAGGGCTAGCTTGTTCATCCTCCCGCTCGAGGTCTGGCTGGAGGGGATTATCGTCGTCTTCGGCACTATCCGGAGCGTTATTGTCTCTTGTGCTGGTACCGCTGCTTTTGCTATGGCGAGACTTAGAGCGGCGCCGCTGACGTCGGTGCTTGGGTTGCTTCTTGGAGGGATTATCCTCCGTTGTCTTGTCGCCATCCCCTTCTCTGGGGGTGTCTACCATGTATATGTCATACGATGAGGTGGCCGTCCAGCGCCCTGTGGGCGGTGGTTCTTGTTCGTCTCCTGCATCGTCATCCATACCGTCGATGTCTTCGGAGCCGAAGTCGAGCATGTCGGTTAAATCGTCGACAGTGGCTACTAAGTGGGTGGTGGGTGGGTCGCGAATTTCTTCGTCGTCCGCATCCCATTCTAGCCGGACATAATTCGGCCAAGGGTCTCCTAACAGGGAGAGAGACCTTAATGAATTTAGCACATCGCCAAAAGGCGAGTGCTGAAAGATATCCGCGGAGGTAAACTCCATGATCGGCGCCCAATCAGATTCGATGGGCACGGACACAAGCGGCTCGGAATCCGTGGCCGGGGACGAATCCAACGGTTCGGCAACACGGGTCTCGTAGGAGGTGAAGTCAGTATCCGGCGCTATCGCCACTGAGTGTGCGGCCTCTGTGGCGGGGTCCATCCACCCGTCTACAGATGGCGCAATTTGTTCCGGATTGAGGGCCGGAGTAGTTGCAGGTGTGATCTCCCGAACACAGTCCGATGGTAGAGCTAAATCATGCTCGTCGTGATTGCGCGGCGCACCTGACATGGGCTCGAATCTGTCGAAGATCAAGTCTCCGCGGATGTCGGCAGTATAGTTCAAGTTTCCAAACTTGACTTGATGGCCAGGGGCATAGCTATCGATCTACTCCAGATGGCCAAACGAGTTAGCCCGCAGTACGAAGCCACCGAACACGAAGATCTGTCCGGGGAGGAAAACCTCACCCTGGATCGCATCGTTGACATCGAGTTGTCCGATGATCGATGGAGCCATTAAGCCTTGCGGTGACGGCACCGTGGAACTCTCAATGAAAGCACCAATGTCGGTGTCAAAACCGGCGGATCTCGGGTAGGGGGTCCCGAACTGTGCGTCTAAGGCGGATGGTAACAGGAGGCGGGGGACACAATGTTTACCCAGGTTCGGGCCCTCTCGATGGAGGTAATACCCTACTTCCTACTTGATTCATATTGATGATATGAGTATTACAAGAGTTGATCTACCACGAGATCGTAGAGGCTAAACCCTAGAAGCTAGCCTATGGTATGATTGTTGTTGTCCTATGCACTAAACCCTCCGGTTTATATAGACACCGGAGGGGGATAGGGTTACATAGAGTCGGTTACAAGGGAGGAGATCTACATATCCGTATCGCCAAGCTTGCCTTCCACGCCAAGGAGAGTCCCATCCGGACACGGGACGAAGTCTTCAATCTTGTATCTTCATAGTCCAACAGTCCGGCCGAAGGATATAGTCCGGCTGTCCGAGGACCCCCTAATCTAGGACTCCCTCAGTGGTGGGGGTCCAGATGCAGGTGAGGTGGCTGCGCCAGCTCAAGAATCACACGGGGTACAGAAAAATTTCACGGATAGCTCCACGAAATGTAGGTGTCAAGGTAGAATCGAGGGTGAAACCTGTATCGGGGTAGATGTGCTGGATCGAATGAAATAACGTTGGCAGTGTTCCTTCAGAAATGAAATTGGAAAAAAAGAATTAGAGACGGGGAATTCCGGGCGGAAATGCCTCTGCGAGGTTCTTGATTTGAAAATTCGGCACACGGTGTATGCACAGATAAATAGGGGTATGTGACTTTGCATTTCCTCGAGTACTGCCCGAATGCGCTCGTGGGTGAACCGGGTATGCATGCAGTATGCAGTATAATCTAAACTAGCAAACAGACAGATGCAATAAACATGCAACAGAAAAACACACCAGGAAAAATCACACTAAGGTGTTTTAATGCTAGTGGGTATTTGTACTCCTGGTATACATATACCTACACCAGTGCGCATTTTATTATAGACTCGAGACGAGTCAATGTTATTTAGTGTATGTGATCTACTAATTAAAATCTTGTTAGCAACATAGTGTCAACCCTGTCAAACATTTCTGCTTGACAGAGAGACAAGCAAAAACAACACAAAAATTAAACCACAAAAACATACATAGAACACAGCATACATATCACAACAGTACCAGCATACAACAAAGCACGAACGCGTTACGCGCTAGAAGGAACGACTCAACCTGGGATACATGGTTCTATCCTCATATCGGGGATGAATCGACAGACTGATCATCTTGCTTCGTGACTGAGGTCATGCAGAGGACTTGCCTTGCTGGGGCTCTCCGGGAGGACGAAGACTGAGCCAATCTCCATCTTCATCATCTGACAGCACTATGGGTTGGGGTTCGGCTGCTGGGGGTGTGGCTGAAATTGATCCGAGCAAATGCTACTGGTGGATCCGTAAAAGAGCCTTGTCGAGGGTGACGATGTTGGGTCTAGGCCACAACACAGGCTGAGAGGATAGCACTAGTTCGGCTGGCGTTGGGAAAATGACTTGAGATGCGAACTTACGAGCCTCACGGTAAGCTTCCTTGACGACTCGCACCGCATCGTTGTCCAGAGTTCTAAACTCGGCAAGCATCTTGGCAATCATCATCCCCTGGGCGGTAATATACTGCACCAGTCGAGCGATTGCGGGGTCATCTCCTTGGGCAGCGGGAGAAGGCTGTATTCCTACTTCTGTCACAATGGGGTAAAAGCAGAAATCCCGCCTCGCTGCCATATGCGGGTACCTGGTTCAGAGGTGAAGCATAGCCTCCATGGCAGCGGCCTGAATGGCTAAATCAGAGGTAGGCATAGCTCTCCCCTGAAAAACCAACGGCTGGCCATCTGCTGCGGGACCTAGGCTGATGTGCACTCTTGCATCAAAGCGATGAAGGTGAGGGACGGGTGCCGATTAGAACACCAGGTAATTGGGGCTAGCCTTACAGCCAAAGGCTTTGGTGAGCATCTCAGTAAGAAGGGGTGGAAAGCCAATGTGGTTGACGGCATCGGTGCGGGTGTAAAACTTGGGAGCTTTGAAGGTGCCAGTCATGGCTGGAGTGTTGCTAGCTAGGCTTCTTTGCAGGGACATAGCTGACTAAGGAGTGAGCGATACGGCGAGCGGAAAGGGGGCTTTTATAGGCAGCTATGCGGGACATGCCGGCATGGTGTGGCCCCTTTCCCTTAATGGCGAAGGGTGAGCGGTGCGGCCGACCAGAAAGGATATGGTTGCTATTCATGCCACGGATAACTAGGCGGGGACAGCGGGGTGAGGACGTGTCGGTCCCGACAGCGCCACCTGTTGATTAACAGTGACCATGCCAGATGCCAGTGATGGGTCAAATCCCTTAGGGCCATTACGGGTTAATGGTAGCGGTGATCTAATGCTAGGATAACCTATGCCAGCATGGCTACTCTGATACCATGTCTTGTGGCACCCCGATCCGCATGGAGCAGGGGGCCTTCGTACGTCAGCCCAGGATAACACCTAACGCACGACACGTCCAAGATACAGCATTCCAGGTACAATAATATTCATCAAATACATGTGCATAAGCTTACATCATTGATGAATACAATCATCTGGCATAGCCCTACGGCTATTTGAATGACAGCGGAAGTCTATTAAAATGGTGGCGGAAGTCTTGGTTTGGCGGCTCATCAACTCTGGCTGGGCTCCACAACTCACAGGACTGGCAAGGTTACGGCCTAGCACGACGGATCAAGCGAACAATACGGGTACGACATACAAAACTGGCATGACACGCCAGGTCAGTACATTGAATGTACTTGCAAGACAACCAAATACATAGCATCCAAACAACCAGAAGACAAAGCAAGAACCAAGCATATGCAACCATCTATCTCATATCAATTACTAAACATGGCATGATAAAAATCAACTAAGCATGAACAATAGCATGACAGTAATCATGGCATATCAAAACCTGCCTCTACATGGCAATGGCAAAACATAGCATATCATCTCAATCATGGCATAACTTAACATATAAATCAAAGCATGGCATGGCATCATGAAACTATGCTGAAAATAAGCTACCGATCATATCCAATGCAGACATAACATGCTAACTATATGCAACCATCTTCTGTTCTATCATGGTTCTTTAAATGCAAATAATGATATATTAGTCATGCAATGCAACCAAACTTGTGTACCAAGTCCCTCGGACTCTCTTACCACGGGTTGCCTCACAACCGAACGGTGATCTTTCCAGCGATCACAACCACGACCAACACTTGGTCTCCAACACTCACCGAGACCTCGTCTCGTGATCATATCCAACCATCGCCGTGACTTCTCACGACTTTCTCATAGTTCAAGTCATCATATTTTTGTTATCACATATTCATTTACCAACTTAATTATTTCAGGTTTATCCTTCATTTCGACCAAGACCTGATAGTGGGACCTACTACGAACTGTGTTGCTATCGATAGACTTTATATACACTCTGCAGAGGTAGCACACTGTACCCACACCACGGAACCCATGGCCTCGTCATCCCATCAGGTGGACCAACGGCATTCCGACGAAACCGACCTACTGCCATGACACTCCCAGCCACTCCGACCCACTCCCAACTGGGCTAGTCCAGGGTGGCCTCGTGTCTACCAAAGACACAACGACCACCGTCGTGGCCAAAACGTCCCTCACGGGGACCGGTACCAAAAATTCAAACAACGGGCACACAAGGTTATGTCCGCCTACCTGATCAGGGTAAGCATGCCCATAACCTTCCCTAGTTGGAGGCACCGGTGAGAGGCACGACAATAGATCGTATTAAGGCCTCCCCATAAGGCAAATGTGGCTGCACTAAAAAAGTTCGATTTGGTGGCACTATGACTTGATCCCATCGATGATGGAGGAGGTTTGTTATTATTAAGTCATTTTATTAACTTCTCCATCATCATGAGCATATTTAACATGAATGCAACAATGAGCATGCAGCATACAAATGCATGGCAAAATATCGAACTTCTCAAGTGCACAACTATAACATAAAGAACATGACAATACCAAGTGCTAGCATACTAACAGGGCATTTCAATCATCATAACATTTTATAACGATGACATGAAAATAAAGTAGAGTAGTGACATGGCATTAACAACAACATTCTAATTAGCATGGCAAAAGATATCATGTAAACACAAGCATGCATGATAAGCATAACAAAATAACTGCAGCTGAAAACGATAAGAAACAACTGCAACTACACACACACAAGGTGCAAGCAAAGTCAACATGCAAGTTCAGGGCTCATGATAAGAGGCTGGCTTGCCTGGGGGTCGACAAATACTCCGGGAAGAAGTGTGAAACGATCGCGGAAAGATTTGCCGGAAACAGTTCTCTCTGGGAGGGGGCTATTTACGGGCAAGGGCAGAATGGTCATTTTCACTGTGTGAAAATATTATGAAAATGATATCAACGGAATGGGCTCAATGAAACGAAGACGTGGGCTTTGGAATCACCTGATTCGGAGCTACGGGTAAAAAGATATGACTGTTTAACTACCAGGGACCTATCTGTAAAGAAAATCCTTACAAACTAACCCCTGATAGAAAAACAGATCGCGTCTTTCTCAGAAATACGCTTTCCAGAGAGGAAAGCGCATTCTGGCCCGAAGAAGAGGAGGAATACGCTTTCGGCTAAAGGAAAGCGCATTACTGACCGCAAGCGACAGAAAGTACATTTTCAGAAAACGAAAACGCATTTTTCTCTGAAGCCGCGATGAAGCGAAAGCGCATTCGTGCGGGGCATCTCCACTTACGCCAGCTCAGCGAGCCGGCCCGGTCAGCGTGTAGAGGCCGACAGGCGGAGCCCAAAGGCAGGGTCAACGCTGGGCGGGGCCCGCCTGGCCTTCTTCTTCCTCCCGCTCGGGGCGCGACGAGCCGAGGCAGGGGATTGCCCAGACGAGGAGCGCCGGCGACTCCGGCCACCGTTCGCGACGGCCGACCTACCCAGATGCTCAGCATGAGGAGGCGCATCTCGGGGTGGTAGCCTCTGCCGTCGACGAGCGTTGTAGCGGAAGCAGCGAGGCATGCGGCGGAGAGGAGCTTCGGGCTCGGGTGGACACGGGGTTCGGGTGAGGGAGAGGGAAGGCCGAGGCTATGGGGAGGCTCACTGGAGCATGGGGGATGCGGTGGTGGTGGAGGAACAGAGAGGGAAGCACGGCATCGCCGGAATCAGGAGAGACCCGAGGCGGCGACCACGGCGGCGGTGGTGGTCGAGGAGCGACTCCGCGGACGAGAGGAGGGGTTGGGAGGCGTAGCGAGGTGGGAGAGGCTGATGATGATCTCCAAAGGCTCGAGGGCGGGCTATTTATAGCCGGGGCAAAGGCACCCGAGCCGGTGGCCACCGAGCGAGTCCGGCCACGGCTCTGCCGGCCGCAGCAGTCACGGGGGCGCACGGGAAGGCGACGAGGAGGGTGAGGACGAGCGCCAGAGGCTCACGGAATCGAGCAACGCTCGCGGACGAACGGAGGAAGAGGACACCGGGGAGGAAGGTGACGATGCACAGGAGCGCACTGTTTGGTCGTTGGCACGGCTCGCCGGAGAAGAAAACGAAGGGGGGCAGCGGTCCAGAGGGAAGACGACGTCGAGGGGGAGCTGTTGGGCATTAATGGCGAGGCCAGAGCTGGTCGGAGCAGCGCTGCTAACGACAACAGTGGCTAGATGACCGTTTTGGCTGGCTGCCCTCGTAGTCACCACTGGCATGGCGCGCTCTGGATTTTTTACTGATGTAAGTTCATGTCTACCGCGTAGTCCTTCGAAGAGAGAGTAATACCGCGGTAGAAAAACGGGCAAAGACAAATGGAGCTGAGTAAATCAAGCTACACAAGTTTGCTGTTGCAAACTTGGCAACATCCTAGAGATAAAACCAGAGAGGTTAAATGGTAAAATGGTTGTCTGGGAGGCTTAGGGTAGAAAGGACTACGGTCCTGGGAGTTTTGAGGTAATATGGACAACTATTTACCATAGTTGCTGTACAACTACCAAATCTGACCC